>NC_056736.1:295652316-295852316 GCF_019279795.1 Protopterus annectens | reverse complement strand
AGTTTATGAGGGACAAACCAAAAATAAGAAGCAAAAATGTATTCATTCTGCAAAAATCTGGACAGTTGAGAGGTATAGTTCAGCCGGGGCTGTCTTTGAGTTTGCCACCCTTCCCCCCTCACAAACTCATGGTCAAATGGAGCCTCCCCCCTGCAGCCATTGAAATGTCCCATTACTTGGCTATTTTGCCCCATTTACCATAAACACTGTAATGTGCATACTGCTTTACTTCTGTGATGATTTGGATTTTATTTGAAAGTTTTATTTTGCATTTTACAGCACAAACACTAATAGACAATCTGCTAAACAAAGCAATGCAGTTTCACAATGAAAATACTTAGTATTAAAACTTATCTGCCCTTGAAA
Organism: Protopterus annectens; assembly: GCF_019279795.1. NCBI lineage: Eukaryota > Metazoa > Chordata > Ceratodontiformes > Protopteridae > Protopterus > Protopterus annectens. The sequence goes on along the minus strand of NC_056736.1, from coordinate 295,851,950 downwards.
GTCACATTCATTGAAACAGCATTGAAACCCACATTCAAAGAAAATATATTTTGCCAGTGGCAAATAAAGATTAACTTTGGGCCGTTTTCAAATCATAGGCCCCTTGCACATGAAACATACATGTGTTCTTTGATACAACTTCCTGACTGTGTTAAATAATATTCCTTGTATAATACAGTACAGTTGCTAGAGGGCATTTTAATTTATTGTTTTGAACATTTTTCCAGTAAACAATGAAACAAAATGCATGCACCAATAATGACAAAACTGCCAAATTCAGAACATTTCCATCATAAAAGTCTACTCAAACTTCTACAATCCGCCAGTATCAGTAAATATGCACAATCTCTGAAGAAGTCAAAGTTATCCAAATAATTCCACAAAGAGATCTGTAACTAATGAAGAGGTTGCTGCTAGCAAACAACTTTATATTTCATTGTTTCATCTACAAATAAAGTACATGCTGCCCTTGAGGAATAAATTGCCTATGTTAAATTAAAGAAAGATAACCTAGTAATATTGCAATAGGGGATGGATGGCAAACTGATAACAGGTTCATAATTACTAGGTATCTTCACCAAAAAGGACTGCAGCATCCAGCCCCTTTACAACACAGTAGAGTATCAGCAATGCATGTACATACTGTGGGAGTAGAAACCACAGCCTTCTGCATCAAAAGCAAGTACACTACCTGCTGTTCTATTAACAATGCAAGCAGTCTCAGCATAAGCAGCACTAAACTTCTCTTTCCTGCAACTCTCAGCTCCGTGTAAAATGTACTAGGCACTCAGCTGCATTTCTCAACTTTGCAGCACAAGAGATCTGGAAAAAGCCAAAATTTATTGGGGGGGGGACAAAAGCCCAAAAACCAGAGACACGTTTTAAACATTACTTGTATAATTTTGGAAAATTGCTAGAATAAAATACTGTGTTGCTACCATACATTTTACTGGCATGTCTTTTTGAACCCAGGGCCTCATGCAAAACAGTCAAAGCAGCATACCACTATGCCAAATCAGATGTTTTCTTAAAGAGAGGAAGACTGAAACTTAAATGGCTACTATTTAGTGAAGTTAGTTCTCACCATAGCTGTCAACCTCTTAGCACAAAACATCTGAACAATGCCAATAATGGGGGAATACAGCCCCCAAACCTATTCAGTGAATTCAGTTCTCACCATAGCTGTCAACCTTAGCACAAAAAACCTGGACAAAGCCAATAATGGGGGTAAACAGTCCCAAAAATAGGGATAAATTCCAAAAATAGGGACATATTTCAAATATTCATCTTATAAACTTAGAAAATTGGTAGAATAAAAGGTTTTGTGTAACCATGTACCTTCTGAAGAATATGAAGTCTGAAATTCAAATGTCTGTCATTTATTTAACATTTGTTAACCAGGAAAGTCTGACTTGGAACAAAAGGCAATTTTCAGCAGAGGCTCAGGGAGAAACACTCCATACACGTCTTTGTAACATGGGACGACACCAGAGCAAACCCATACAAACACAGGGAGGACATGCAGACTCCACACAGAAGGCACCCCAGGCAAGAATCATACGAGAGAAATGCTAGCAGTGAGGCAACAATGATACCACTGCACCACTGCACCACTACACTGTCAGCAACTATTTACTGAATTACATCCATGCCAGAAACAGAAACCACAGATTTTATGAGGAACAGAAGAAAACTATGAGGCAAAAGTCTGCAGAGTTGTCACAGATGGTGGTGGGTAGGGAATTCAGGCTCTTGCTACCTGACTCTTAGGTACAGGCCTCAAGCCTGAGGTATTCTCTACCCACCACCAGATATGAACAGGGCCATTTTACGCACATGCACAGACACACACACACACACACACACACACACACACACACACACGCATGCTTTCTCACCTGCAATAAATAAATCTATGCTTCTCTTTGCCCGTGAGTCTCCGTGGCTGCACTTGCCTGCAATAAATAAATCCACACACACATTTCTCTTTGCCTGCAAGTCTCCATGGCTGCACTTGCCTGCAATAAATAAATCCACAGCTTGGCCATAACAGCTTACACTTAGATGACGCTTTCTCACCTGCCTGCAATAAATAAATCCACAGCTTGTCACTTAGCTGAAGCTTTCTCCTCTCCTGTGTTTGCGCCAGAATGCACACTTCCGGTTTCTCGATTTGGAATGCTCACATCTGGTTTCTTGGCTTGTTTCAAGACTGCTGACTCTGCAGTCCGATCCCCTTCCAGTCTATGCAGTTAGCACCACATAGACTTCTGGGGAATCAGCAGTCTGCTTCCTTCTTCCTGAATCTGGACTGGAAAGGCAGTAGTCCGGATTCACTTTGTATGGAGGATCAGGATTCCTAGGACTGTACCATTGTGGATTACAGCTGGGGGGGGCTGCAGTCCGATATCACGAGACACCACTGCAGCACTGACAGACACTCTCAAGACACATAACCTCTGTGGCGCATGAGATAAGCACTTCGTACTGTAGTATGTACTACTCAACAGGCAGGGATTCTAATCTCAAAGGGCAACTCTGTGAGTGTGTGTATGTGTGTAAATATATCCACTTGCAGCAGTATGCCTGTCTTACCTATCTGTGTGCAATGGTTATACACTTTAAAGCCATGTGACTAGCTGCTGGCCCTAAATGGGCCACATGTGCATAGGCATACATGCTATCTGCCAACACCTACATTTGTAGGTACAGAACACCCAGGTGATACATGTCAAGGGTAGCATGCCTTGCCATGGGGTATGCAAGCAGGATTATGCTGTCTGCCCCCATTGTCCCTGACATACTGTTCTATACATATGCACCTAGGTAACAATGTACATACTGTATACAGCCGTACCATGCTAATGTCATATTTCTGCTTTGCTATCATGCCATCCTCAGCCACCGTATTGCCACCAAGTCTCCACAGCATAGCCATGCAGACCCCTGGCACAGAAACATACAAAGGTCTGAGAAACACCTGTCAGTCTGCAACAGTACCACCAATTTAACATCATGCAACAAATGTACAAACACTTTGATGTGTACTCATGACACATGCCCGCATACAGCACCTGTCATGGCATAACACTACCGCACTGCAAAATGTCATATAATATACTATAGTCACCCTGTGCATCAGACACATATTTGCATGTCTCTGCATCAATGGTATGGATGGCAGGGATATGGCACAGGTATCATCACACGCACAGGGTGTGGTGTGGGAGTGACAGAGGCCTATGCTGTGCCAAACAGTTGACATTGTGTGTGTGAATCAGGAAGGAGTGCTGGTCAGCTGGGCCATGAAGAGGTGCTGTATGTGTCTGTCGGTGACCTGCATGTGAGAGTGATGTCTGAGTGTATGCGTGTACACAATCAAGCTATGTGCTAGCCCTACACATGGGTATGTTGGACAGCAGTGGACTGTACATGGCAGAATAGACAGTTCACCATCTCCAGCCATGAACATGAGAACTGGCTCTGCCAGGAGTGGCACTGACACCACCATGCCCAGGGTCAGATGTGGTACTAGTCGCTGACGGTGACTGGTGAAGCTATGCTCATGTCCCTCATGGGACCACTCAGGACCACATGCCCATGGCCTGCCACATCTTGGTGTGGACAGCACCCTCCCATCTGTAGTGCTGGAGGTACTGCCACTACGGGAGCATGAGTGTGTACGTCCACGTGGACTCTCAGCAGATGTTGTTGTTGACCTATGGCCACGTGAGCAATGCCCTACTACCACCACATATTTTAGCACAATGTGCGGTCAAGAACTGACAATGTCTCACCCCACCGTCTGTCCACTACATCAGTGAAATGATGCATGGCATCACCAATGTGGTGGAAGGCATCATGGATGTCAAACAGTGATGCATCCATGATCCTGAGCATCCATCTGGTGTTATGTTCAGAATGTGCCTGTGCCTCCATGATGGACCAAAACATGCGTCAAGTGACTCATGATGTGATGCCTGTGACAGGTGGTGGATGGGCAACAGTTCTCCTTTGAGCACCCCTGTCAGTCTGCTTGTGTGGGACCCCGCCAGCTCTCTGGCTATGGCTGGAGTCTAGACTCACTGATGCCATAGTTTCCACATTCTCCTGTTTGATGCCACCACACTCTGACTGTCCAATATCTGTGGCCTCAGGGGACTGGGTATGTGTGGGCATACTGACTGTGTGCAGGGACAATGGAAGAGGAAGTGGGATGTCAACCCATGGGACAGATTCAGCCCCCAACAACCCCACCTGTGCCTCACTATGGCCACCATCATCATCAGAGTCCAATGAGATACTAACATCAAGTTGTGAGGGGGATACACTCCAATCCCCACAGTCACCTGTGAGGAGGAAGACAACATAAGTACATTAACACCTGCACTATTGTGTCTGGTGATTCACACACACACACACACACACACACACACACACACACACACACACACACACACACACACACACACAGGTGAGGTGCCACAACTGCATTACACACACCACATCACATTTCTGAACCCATGCACAATACAAAAACAGAGTACAACATACATAGACAAGACAGACCCTTTATAACATGCACTGCAGCTATGTCCAGTTAATGTTGCCACAACTATACACCTGTGAAATAAGCAATATGTCAGTGTATGTGATAGACCTACACCTAAACACAGTGCACCTGTTTTGACCATACTATTGCCCCCTGTATAGCAGACTGCATAGACCTTCACAAAACTAAGTGCAAATATGTTAGCTCCTGCAAATACACTACCGTGATTACTGATTCAATGCACTTTAGTTAACTCCACCGAAACTGAACATACAAGTATTGTACTCTGGCTAAGCATATCAGTTGTGTCTACAGCAAAATGGCAGCCTTTAACATTCTTAGGGTATATATGATCCATACAAAAAAGGTTTCACACTCACCGGCTACAGGACATTGGACTTCGGCCACACCTGAAGTACCTTTGAAAATGTGAAGGACAGGTATTGTCAGCAAAAACAAATGTGTCATTGTTACAGGATAGTATGTGCATATATCAGCACGTACAGTAGGAACTGTGATACTGCCCACATTGCTGAAATTCTCATTATGTGTGTACAAGTGTGCATTTCAAACAATCCCCCCCCCCCAAAATGCAGCTTGACCTGAAATCCATGTACTAGTATGCAGAGGCTGCCACAATGACTGATACAGTATTACAGTGATGAACACAGAAGGCTTACCTGGATGCTCCTATGCTGTGGAAGCTGTGGCACCCACCTCCACAACGTATGAGGTGATGGATTCTTGGGAGCTGGTGGTTGATCCCAGGTTCACTAGGAATTCCTCTGTGTCTGAGAGTGGTTGTTTTGCTACAAGCCCTCCACCGGTGGCAGTGTGGTCCCTGGTCACAACAGTGGCCCTTTGCTGTGCAGCATTTATCATATCTCTCACCTGGTGTTGGACCTACTTGTAGCTTCTTTCCTGTAGCCCTACCTGGTTTACTGTTGTGACAAGATCAGCCAACAGTGCAGCACATTGTTCATGATTCTGGCGACTCCTGGACAGCAGTATGTTGTGAGGCAGTCTGAGGCCATCCAGGATCACATCATTTTCTGCAGCTAAAAATGGCAGATGTCTCCATCTATACATCCTTTCTGAAAGACAAGAAGAGGGGAACACATCACAGGACCACATACATTGCTCTCCACTATGTAAACACTCTGTACATCCAAATTGGTCTGCACTATCCTCCACTAACTCCCACATCATACCCAGCCATCTATCAATACAGTATGTATGTGGCTATCAGCAACATAGTGGCAATACTGGTTATGTCCTTGTGTGCTGTGATGGAGTGTGTTGTATGTCTTCACTCCTATCAGTACCATCTACTGTGGTGTGTCCCCTGTAGGCAACATCCCAGTACCATGTCATACAGCCACTGCCCAGCAAATAGGTGAGTGTTACTACAAGTATATGGGGACAGTCCAGCAACATCCAAGTGATGCAATGACAGACAGCACTGCAAAATGTGCTGTAGGGTATCTTTCCTGTAGGTGTCCAACTTCTGCAGTACACAAATGTTTGTGGTATGTGTACCTCTGCCTAATATATGTGGACCCTCTTCCAAAAACATGTGGATGTCTGGCAAATGGTTGGACAATATTTAATGGTTAATCTCAGTATGTGGGGAATCTGGATGTCACATGCCAGAACCCTCAGAAAACAGTTATGCTACAGTAATATCTGTTACTGTATTCATTCCCATACTTTGCATGATCAATATGTACACTCTGTCGCTGAGGTTGGTCTTGTGCCCCCCCCCCACTACTACTGGCTATGACCTGAAGTCCTGCTGTAGGGGGACACCAGGTATGCTAGCTATAGCTCTCAAGTGATGAGATACAAATGTTGACTAAACAGTGACCTAGCCAGAGTACATCAGGGACAGTCATGGACACTTATACAATGTTTGAACTATTCCTCTGTGACATTCACAGACCGGGAGGAGCTGAATGACAGTACATCATGTGATATGCCAGCTGTGTCCACATTATTTACTGTCACTGTTTTCTAGCAGACAATCCAGTAGCATTCGTACAGGAGCAGACCATTGTAGAAGGGACTGAGAGGGCCAGAGCTGTGATCTACGTCACAGCAGGAAGAGTTGAAAGGCATGCCTGTAGGTGCTGGACAGCAGACTATCACCAACATGTCATTCACAGAGATGTACTACAGGCCTACTGTTGTAATCCCTATTCCCCATGACTGCATCCTCCCATCTGTGCCCCATTAAATGAGGACTTCTATTAATACCTGGTAGTGTGCTGTACTCCTTTTTGAGCAGAAATCCTGAAGAAAAATGCTTCTGAAATCACAATCTGTCTTGGTAAAGCAAGTCGCAGACCTGTTTACCATAGTCAGCTGCTTACCCTTTGTAGGTAATGCTCATTAACAGGTGATTGCACGTGCACCAATCCATGGCTCAGACTTGCTAATTGCATCCAGAACAGCTGGGTTGAACTTTCATTAGCCAATGGCATGGCACAACAGTTCTATATTTAAGACCTTTATGTAAGCCCTTGCCCCTTTCCTAGTCTGTGAGATGGACATTATTGAGGTGTGGAGACTACAGCATTGCAGAGGGTAGGTAAAAATACTGTCCACTGTTGGGACTTATGTGGTATGTCCACAGTTTTGCATGCTATGTTTGGCCATTGTGAAATGACTTTCTGATTATGTGGCAGTTCAGTGTTAAACAAAGTGGGTTGAGGTCAGTAAGGGGGAAGACAGATGTGAGTGTCATACATCATATGCATCAGAATATGGATGCTGCTGCAGTAGTTTCTGGTCTATTAGCAGTGTATGTTTGTAGGAGAAGTCTGTGACACATGTCCCTGTAACTTGACCTTTAACTGCCCACCCCTTTATGTATGGGTGTTGTGTGGATCCCTTGTTCTAGGGGGTTGTGAGGTATGGTAGGTCTATAGCAGGTAACTGAACATACTGCTGCATATGTTGCAGACTGCAGCTGCTGCGTTTTGCACAGGAGTCATACTGGGGAGTGTGAACACATTGGAGGAAGGCAGGCTGCATGTGTCAGTGAGGGAGCAATGTCAGCTCTGTTGTTACAGCAGATCCAGTATGAGGGTAACCATAGCAGTCCAAGTGAGGCATGTGCTTAAGGTACATATGTTATGTAATAGTGCCATTCAGAGAGTGGTAGGTGACATTTAGGAAGCCTATACATATTTGTGCAGTGTGTCCCTACCTACAGGCCTTTGACATGTTAACATGGGTAGCAGTGAATGCAGTAGCAGCAACCTGTTCTGCTTAAAATTGCAGGACTCAAATCATTATTTGTGTATTCACAAGCAGGTCATTGATGTTCAACACACTGGATTTGAACCTAGGACTGTGGGTGACAAAATATAGAGCATGCTATGAATTTAACAAACTGGGCTACTGACTGAATACTACAGGAGGTGTATTTGCAAGATATATGTGCATGCATACAGTCTGTTACACAGGATTCACATAAGCATGCGTGTTCGGATGGGTATGACATGTGACACTGAACTGTCTGTCATGATTTTCTAACCTCAATCTGTACTGACTTGACAGTACTTCAGCACACAGAATAGGTTTTGTGAAAACTGTGCCAAAAGTAGGTGGCACAACTGTGGACATTCTGCAACAATCTGTGTAGTTGACAGCTATACCTGCTATACCAGGCCCCACGTACATTCATCATTATTTATTTGGCTGTGTACTGGTTTGGTGTCTGCATCACAGTACCAAGTACACTGTCAATTATCACATTATATGTACAAGCAGTGTGTCATTGGCAATCAGGATATGTTTATGGAAACACCTATTTTACTTCAGAGCTGAGTAGCCTTGTGGGCTAATGCATTATGCTGTAGCTGACAGGGTCCTGGGTGTGAGACTTGGTAGGAGTGAGTATTTTGCAGATGTGCATAACAGTGTCAGAAAGAGAGAAGGTGATTAAGGCAGTCTTAAGCAGTTTTAAGTGGGGTTGTGTGGTGCACCGCTCCGCTTAAATCCACACTGATTTTAAAAAAAGAAAAAAGGTGATAGGAAAGTGGTGAAATTGAGGCAAGTGGGGGAAAAACATACCGCATGGCAGGTAGGGATGTGCATAGCATACGGAACACAACAATAAGTGAGATAAAAGTCAGTATAGTAACAGCATGCCAGTAACAGTTATGGCATAAAGCCAACAACATCAGTAATTCAACAAGGTATGTTAGTATGCAACCATTGTAATACATAACAATAATAAAACACAAGGCCCGACATATGGATGCATGGCTAGGCTTAAAAAGACCCTTATGGTCATTAGCCTATTAAACACCTATGAACCTATAACATTTTAAGAACAATATATGTTAATAGTAAACCATAACTGATGTATAATAATAATAAATTATGATTCAGATAAGGGGTGGGAGGAGAGAGAAATACAGTGCATCAATATATTATTTGCAACAGTGCTCTTATACACTCTACAGGTCTGCCCTTACTTTATTCATACAAGTGCCCTATAGCATCTGTAGCACATACATACCGCTAATGCTATCCACATGGCAAAGTATGGGTCAAGCTGTAACACCTACAGGTACACAACTATAGGGGACTATTACATGTCAAGGCACATATATGACTACCAAGGTGTACTATGGACTGATGTAGTCTGACTGTGCTATTGAAATAAATCATGTCAATGATAGATCTGTGACAGAGGGATTAGGCAACAGTGATCACAGTCCATGACAGCGTGACACTTTAAGAGACATGGATCATGCACAGTACAGAGAGTTTACGACTATCATGCCATCCTTTGCAGGCATGGGGTTAGACTATCTGCAGACATTCACAGACACACCAGGCATACAGCCATACCAATATTACACATTTTATTTATTGTATTAACTTTTATTAATATTGTACTTGTTGCCTTTATTTTCTGACGTCTTATCACATTGCTGAGCAATGTTGTTAACACTCTGGTATATCAGAACACACAAATTATTAACCCATTTGAACAGCTACTACAGCCATTTAGTTACCTGTAATTCCTGTGGGCAGAACATCTGTTAACAGTACATAACTGATTCAATAATATTTAGTAGTACTTTTCACTGGATTCGAATCCTGATCTGTGTGCGACAAAAATGTACATTACACTTAGCGTTTATCAAACTGAGCTACTGAGCCACTACTGCATATTGATTGACTGATATGACCTGATAATACAGGTAGAGTGTTATACAGGACTGCAGTGACACTTGAACACACATGCATGAGATTCATGCATGACAGAGATAGTAGGTGAACTGTGCATTAATACATGGAATGCAGGTGTAAACAATATACCCCTAGTGGGTGGAAATATCTGTGATGTGTACAAACCATATTTGGAGTACTGGGTTGGCTACCTGACTCATATACAGTTGCAGATGGTATATTTGCAGTCTACAGCTATTATAGTTTCATACTTGCCTGCAGCAGCGTACCTAAGAGCAGGAATGCATATAGCTGAAATGCAATGGTTAACACAAGACATTCCCGATACACACACTATAACTTGGGTGTTCCTATTATTGCTTCAGATCTTAGTGCAGAACAAATATCATAATGTATTATATCTTGTAGTACAGCTCCAGATCTACAGTTTAGCAGAACACTCTTTATTAGCTAACCTTCAATCACTTAGTGGTGTTCTTTGTATTTTTAGTTCTCAGCAGATATAATACTCGATTTTATGACCAACAGCCCAAAATACACACATATTGTACAACATAGCTTTATTACGGGTGACTTCATGTAGTGATTGGAATATGTTTCTAGTCTTTATTGAAGAACAGTGCACACAATGCAGGTGTTGCAATACAGCTGTAATTCCACAATTAATGCAGTAGATACTTTATTTCCTTAACATTATCAGGTTTCATGCTTTCATCTTTATTGAACTGTATGTGGCATTACTCACTTATTTCAGTCCAGGTCTATGACCACATTCATTGCAGTAAAATCAACACTGTTATATACCTAATAGCAGTTAATACATTACTCTTTCTTGTTTATATGACTATAGATTACAAAATACATCTGTACTCACCACACTCATGCTGCATCCTGGCCAGGCACCCTGCATGGGCCTCTGGGTTGCGAGCTCTCTCTTCTAGAGCTGTAGGGAGAGAAGCACACCATTATGTGTACATGCCAGCCAGTCCCAGGCCTCTGATTTGTACTCTGATCTCTGATACTGCCCCTGCAGCAGTCAGATGTCATGGTATTTAACAAGGAGTCCAACCGTGACCCTGGAGTCCAGAATGCCCCCAACACTGTGCCCGGAAGCGCACACCCTCTCCAACACCTGCCATAGTTCCTGCCAAGTTCAAACTCCAACTGGTTCTGCTGTATTCTCACCTGTTGCACTTAAATAAACCTGTTTTCCCACCCTTTACCACCATTGGGCAATCTGCCCAATCCTGCTGAGCTTAGCTGAGCAGTGCTTAAACTGGCAGTGCTTTGCACTGCTTAGCAATATGCAAACCAGCTAAGCACAGCTAAAACATTCCTTGTTTAAGCAATGCTTGGCAAGGCTTAGCTGTGCTTAGTGGATCTTAGCTGAGCACAGCAAAGTAGGATTTAAAAATACATCTCATAATTGTATATTTGTAACATAAATGCTTAATAACATGTCGGTGCATACATGCAATATGCAATCAAGGGTTTAAACATACTTCTCATGGTGTGTATTTGCAACATAAATGATTAATAACCAGTCTGTGTATTCATACAAAATTCAATAAAGGTTTAATAGTAATTCTCATAAATGTGTATTTGCAAAATAAGTTTAATACTCTGTCTATGTAATCATACCAAATGTAATCAGGATTTAACATCATTCTCATAAAGTGTATTTACACAATAACCTGTCTCTTTATTCAAACCCTGTGCCTGTCTGTCACTCTAACCATTTGGCTACAAGGCCATGTAGACTGCTGCTATACTTTTACATATATCTCACCACTACATTTAAGCACCACTGTGCACCACGGAGCAGCGAACAAACCCACTCAGCTATGTTTAAACTTGACCTTTGCTTTCATAATTAAATGTATCCGGTTTCTATTTTTAGATGTCTGGCACATGACCATTGCTGCACGCTGCACAAACCAAAAAAATTAAATAAAAGGAATAAACCTTTTATTACATATGAATACATTGATATCTGGCACTTTGACAGTGCAGGGGTGTATTCCTCATCTCCAGACACAGTAACACACTCCCTACACTGATTCAATAACTGTGTTACACGTCTCCCTCTCAGTAACATGCCTTCATTAATATGCATGGTGTGCTACCGAGGGAGTACCACATACACGGCCATAGTACCTTCTGTGTAGGCTTTACACTATGCCTACATGGATTTTATTAAATCCCCAGGTATATCTGCTGTTTTCAGTGCTTTTAGGCAACTATTTTTCTGGTTCCCTAACACAAAGGCTCTAAAGCAGTCATTTTAGAATAAGAAGGTCAAAGTCTGCACTCTTGTGGCAGGAGAGGGCTGATTTCACCTATCTGAGCTGAGAATTGCTGGTCGAAAGCTTATTGTGTGCTTATCTGATTGGCCTGTGGGCATACCTGCTTTAAAACTTACTCTGTTCTGCTTGTATATAAGCAGTGGTATGTGACACTGAAGGTATTGGAGGAGGTAGGAAAGGTAGCCTCTGCCTCCTATGAAGAGTCTTTCAAGTCACTCCTGAAGAATTTTGTAATACAGAGACGTGGGCCTCAATTCTTTACTTTTTAAGTTCCAGACATAATTCTGCATATGAGTACTGGACCTACACCAGAATAGGCAGCACACCAATACCAATACCATTTAAAAGATATGAGATTGACATTTATACAGTAAAGAAAAAAAAGAAATGTGAAAGCAAAATTAGCTATCATCACTGACAGCATCAAACATCAAAATTCCTGCATTAACTGTGAATGAGAAAGGATTCCTGGCTTTCCACTGTTCATATTTCTGGCAGCACTGGCAAATGGAAACATTTCCTTTTCCACTTACAGGGAATGTTGGCAGTGCCAAACAAGTTATAAACCATAACTGTCCCACTCACAGTGGGATAGGTGGCAGCCATGGGTTGTAAAAAAGTTGTTAAGGATTCCTAGAGTGCATTTTAAAAGATCCTTGCCTGCAGCACATGAGGCAATACATACTCCTCTCCATTCAGATATACTGCAAATCCACGTCACCCATAAGGTCCACAAAGTCTGCTTCTACAAAGTTTGCTTTCACACAGTGAAAAGTTTTAGTCATAATTGGCACTATAATTTGACATTTTATCACAATGGCCCTAAGGTCCCTTACACCAGACAAATATAAATACAACTCAGTGGGAGCCCATGCAGGAATGAATGTGTTAATAGCAGGCATTGTTCTTGACCTCTGCAAGAACAATGACTAGATATCAAGAAAAGATAACTAGCTTTAAAAACTGGCTTAGAAGGTGATGTTATTCTAAGTGGATACAGCATGTGTCAGCATGGGATGAGATGGTAGATAAGGCATCCTGCTACACAAGGAATAGCTTATATCTCTCATACCAGGGCTTCTGCATACTGTATAAAGCCTTTGCTGCTCCCATAGTGCCTTTCAAAGGCAGAATCTTCATAGTGAACACTCTGACATAGCAAACTCAAACTCAAATTCAGACATTAGGATTGCACTACTAAATCCAAGGAATCTAAACAGGAAGATGCCGGAAAGTGAGCCCCCCCCCCCTCGCAACTTGAACACATTCAAATTTATGTAGTTACTGACACATGCTTTCAGTTCGTACCTCTCAACTGTCCAGATTTTCTCAGAATGCCCAGATTTTTGCCTCATATTTTTGGTCTGCTCCTCATAAAATTTGTAGTTTTCTCGCAAATCATTGAAGATTGAAATCACTAAATTATGACATACATTTGAGTTTCAGACTTCATATAATTCTGAAAATGCATGCTAACCAAAAGTTGCTAGAATACAATATTTAGTAAGATTATAAGAGCAATATTTAAAATGTGTTCCAATTTTGGGCCACCCCCCCCCCCCCATCATTTTTGGCTTTGTCCAGATTTATTCTATCTGCAGAAATCAGTCAATCAAAATATTCCCAAAATAGGTTTAAGTATGTATCAATGACAAAGATAAAGCATATAGGCAGACATTTAGCATTTCACACCTATGTTGTCACGTGGTCAGCAAATGAGCATTTTTAAACTCATCACACACATAAACCACGCCACTGAAACAAATGAACAATACACAGGGCTAAATATCAAACACACTGTAGTGTCAGTGAAACACTGGGAACAAGCACCAAAAGACTGAGAGGTATGAATGCAATGACAGTACTCCCTCCTTACCAGTATGTATCATCTTTCATGCCCTCAGGCCCTTGGGTAACCATGAGACAGTATCTCTGTTTGCCGGAAACACTATCATCTCATATCAGACTTTTCATAACTCTTACTTTGAGATCCTGAAGAGCTAAATCACCTTTAACAATCCTAATTATTGCTTCATTGCTAGCTATAGATTGCCATCAATATCCTCCAAAGATCATTGAAATTACCTTAACACCATTAATGGGTTAAATCTCAGACCAAATATGTTATTGCTAGGGGATGTCAATCACCCAAACATTGTCTGGCACATGTATACCTCTAAAATGGATATTCTCAGTGTTTCCTAGACTTTGATAATACCAATTCACTGGGACAGATTATAAAACGACATGCTAGAGGCTCTAATATCCTTGATGGGTCCTTATTAACATAACCTTTACCTGTACCCTACCCAGCAGTTCTTGTTCCCTGGTTGAGTCTGGCCACAAGTCAATCATCTTCTTTGTCAGGCCTAGTTGTACCACTCCACTACCAAATGAGACCAAATTTAGGGACATCCACAGGCAAGTCTACTTGATCTTGTGGAACACCTATGCAAAGTTCCCAACAATCCCCTGCACTTGGGCCCAACTTAGAAAGTAGTCGCATTCATCTCTGACTTTTACCATCACCTAAGCAGCTGCATTAGGACAGTCAGTATCTATCTGCCCTAAATATAATGGTGAATTCAGTAATAAAGCCCTCTGGCAAAACTCCTGTATTAATAAACTGCATTAAAAAGAAGGAGAATAATAAAGCTGCAGTAAATACCTATTCCCCAACTTCAAAACTACACAGAAATATTCCAGTAAAGAGCTAAAGAACACTAGCAGAAAATTAAAGAAGAAAATGAACTTAAGGTCAGATACCAAAGGGAAACCACATATTTTTCTTGAGTTATGACACAAAGTTAAGGAATAATGTCCACCAGTAAGATCATCCATAATAATATCACACATTCTGATCCCAAGGGTATAAACCAATATATTAGTAAACAAATTTTGTGCTATCCTTACCCCAATTGCCCACATTGTTCCCCTCACTATCCCTGAAAATTTTGTTTCCCATTAAATCACTATAGAAAAAGTCTTAGAATCTGTCTTAAAAACTAAAAGTAATACTTCTATGGGACTAGACTACATACCAAACTGCATTACCAATTGTGCCAAGTATGCACTACCTGAGTCTCTTCTTAAACTGTTGCATACCTCTCAACTGTACAGATTTTTGCAGAATGCCCAGATTTTGCCTCATATTTTTTAGCTGTTTCTCCAAAAATTGTGGCTGTGATGTTGTCCTATATCACCTTCATTCTGTACTGGTTGAGTGTGGAACCTATCCTCGGTTCCGACTCAGCCGTTTACAAAAGGTCTTCAAGTAGCTCGTGGCTTACACCCTATCCCATGATGTTCTAGGGAATTCCCCAGATCTCATTTGCTGCTAAAACAGATTGGGTGCTTCATCTGGCTGTGGCTAAGTGGTTTTCTTTAATAGTTTATTTTTTCATAGTAAAATAATATTTCACTTCTCTTTGATTTAAAAAATAGTTAATAACATAATTTACCCTTTTTTCTTAACATAACAAACTTAGCTGACTGTTCATTTTCATTGCTGTTTATCTGTGGCCATCGTTTATATTAAGGCCTAGTTTTTTTCCGTACCTATCCCGACTTTTGTGTGCGATATAGCTATTCCTTAGGCTCTTTTCTGAACAGTAGTTTTTGATACTTAATTTAAATTAGAGGGTTCTTTTAACACGGTTTATAGAGTGTGTTAGTAGTTAAGTAGAGTGTTGGATTAGCTGTTTGTTTTTTCTTGCTATCCAACATTTAATGTAAACCAAGTGTGCTGTGTGTTTTATATATACATACACACACACACACACACACACACACACACACACACACACACACACACACATATATATATATATATATATATATATATATATATCCCCTTTGTTACTGTTTAAAAAAAAGGATTGTGTTTTTCTAGTGCTCTTTACCCTACAAGCTAGCTTGTTTTAGTTAGAGAGCTGCTTATCTTGTTTGAGTTAGAGAGCTTTTTCCATTTTTTTTTTGTTTTTTCCCTATTTTAGTATATTGTTGTGGTGTTGAGCTGTATTTACCTTTTATAGTGTGGCGTTCAGTTCTGCAATATGTCTAAACAATCAAAAGATACCAAACCCTCGGGCTTTAAAAAGTGCACTAAGTGCACGCAAAAAATATCTATAACAGATGGTCATACAGTGTTTGTGTACTGCCTTGGAGCAGAACATTTGCAAGAGTCTTGCTCTGTTTGTCACTCATTCAGTTCCAGGGTTCTTCTTGAGAGAAAGAACAAACTGCTTCTTAAAGGATTGTTGAAAACTTATTTTTCTGAGGCCCTAGGAGAAGGAAGGAGCCCAAAAAAACAGACTTCTTCCCTTTCTCAAAAATCTGACAGATCTGGCAAAAGATCTTCTTTGACTTCTTCAGATGAATCTGAACCTTCCAAAAAATTGCCAAAGATTTCTGCTTCAGAACCAAAATCTGTTGGGCCTGAGAAACCATCTACCTTGGCTCCTCCTAAATTAGAACTGTTGGTATTTTAGGTTTGAAGCCAGTCCCCAGAACTGGAACCAGTTTCTCTACTCTAAAATCTCCGATCTTACAGGCTGCAAGATCTCCTGCTCCCTCCTCTTGATCCACCAGGACCCTTTCTGATGATGATGTGGAACGTGTGATGCGAAGACTTTTGAGGACACCAACGCTAGCCAAACTGTTATCAGAGCTGACCCACAGGGTTTAGGAACTGACTAGACTTGCTTTGTCACCATTGATTCCTCCTCCAACCCAACCTGGGACTTCAGAGCTGGAATGCATGGAGCTGATAGTAGTGGGACTGTCAGAACCGAGACCTGTTCCAGGATCTTCGGCCACGAATACTTCTCTGACTTCTTTGGTGCCTGAGCTTGAGGAGTCTAGGAGCTGAGGCTCTCCAGTCGAGTCCAGAGAGGACATTCATATCGGATGTTTGTCAGATCTGAACTTGCCTCTCAGGGCTTCAGCACTGGTGTGCTCAGCTCCTACATCGGCTTCGGAGCCAACCCCTTTGGTGCTGGGGATGTCTTCTGGTTCTTAAGAGCCTGGAGCTTGCTCAGATCATGGGCGGTGGGCCTTCAAGGCGAGGAGATCACTGTCCCCATGGGCACCTCCACTCTCAGATCCAATCATTCCTCCCCCAAAGGCACCAGTGTCCATCTCAGCACAACTGCATCCACACAGATGCGGAAATCCAGGGTCTCAGGACACCCCATTGGGTGAGCCCCTCTCTTCCAAAACCTCTCCAGAATACCCTTCTGAAGAGTTACCTTGGAAGAGATTATGCAAGAGGAAGCAATTGGACTCCCCAGAGGAGTCCGTCACATCTAACACAGACCTTGATGACACAGAAGGGTCCCCATGGTCACTCTCTGAAGATGTCTCCTTTGCAGACATCCTAGAGACACTTAAGCAGAGAGGTGGCTGGAAGTCCATCAACCCTTCTGAAGAGGAGTCTGTCTACCTGAAGGCCTTTGGGTCACAACCTTCAGCTACTTGGGTGTCTCTGCCTTTTGACGAACTCATGGACCTATTTTGTCAAAAGGCATGGGAGACTCCAGATTTAGTGGAGCCCAGCCCTTGGAGACCAAATAAATATATTACATCCCCCGAGGATAAAACATTTCTTACAAAATCCCAGAAGATGCTATGCTGGTGGTGGCGGCCACAAAAAAGGAACT
Source organism: Protopterus annectens (assembly GCF_019279795.1). Lineage (NCBI taxonomy): Eukaryota > Metazoa > Chordata > Ceratodontiformes > Protopteridae > Protopterus > Protopterus annectens. The sequence goes on along the minus strand of NC_056736.1, from coordinate 295,834,221 downwards.
GTCAGAGACGTCCTCATCTGTCCATCCTCCAAATAAAGAGTCTTGGATGATGGACAGATATGGAAAGTGCACCTTTTCTTTAGCAACCTTTACACTCAGGTCCCTGAATTATCTCAACATTTTACCAGATTACAAAGAGATCTCCTGAAGGAGCTAGGTTCTGTAGCTGCGGGAGTATCAGATAAAGTTTTCTTCCAGCTCTCCACCTTAAATTCAGTGGTAAACTCCTCCATGAGACTCATCCCCTATGCAGCTGATGGAGCGAGTAGGGCAGCAAGTTCAGAAATTTCCCTGAGGAGGCATTCCTGGATGCACTTGTGTAACTTTGCGAAGCCCTTTAAGTCTTCCTTTGTTAATGCTCCGTTCGATGGCGTGTCATTATTCAGGCCTAAAGTCAAAGACACACTAACCAGGTGTCAGCAAGAAGGAAAGACTCTCTCTGCCATAGGCGACTGTTTTTCCCTACCGTCTAGACCTTATCCAGGAGGTAAAATGTGGTTCCGAAAATCCCAGAGAGTTTTTCAAGACACACATGATGATTCTCCCCCAGGGACAGAACTTGAAGTAATAATGGAAGAAACTGGCCATCTGGCAGAGGGGGTCTGCAGAACCAGAGTGACAGGGAATCCTTTCTTGGCAAGCCTTTCCATCCATCTTGAAAGGAGGCCCACCTGCCAACCTCTGAAGGCAATCGGAGGTCACTTATCTTTGAACAAAACATCGTATCCAGAGATTACTCCATACCCTTTTCCTTTCCCTTCCCAAACATGAAAACATCCGAGATGTTCCACCTAGTCAAAGGGAACAGGCAACCCTATAAATACAGAAGTTTCTACAAAAAAAGAGTCATCCAAACAGTCCCCGCAGACCAAACAGGATCCAGAATTTACTCAAGGTTCTTTTTTATTCCAAAGAAAACAGGGGACTGTAGACCCATCCTGGATCTCAGCAGACTGAACAAATCAGTAAGAAAGTCAAAGTTACAGATGGTAACACTGCAGTCAATATTCCCTTTTCTGGGACAAGATGATTGAATGTACTCTATAGACCTCCAGGATGCATACTACCACATAAAAATGGACAGGCGATCTAGGAGTCATTTGCACTTTCAGCTGGGAGCCAGTCACTACCAGTTTCGAGCTCTGCCCTTTGGTCTCACTACAGCCCCCAGAGTGTTCACCAAATGTATGGCAGCAATCACGGCTCACTTGAGGCGCCTAAGATTCTGAGCATTTCTGTACCTAGATGACTGGCTCCTAACCGCCACCACCTAGCATCTACTAATAAATGCGAGAGACACCACACTGAAGCACTGCTCTCATTTAGGAGTCACAACAAATTATGAAAAATCTGCCCTATTGCCATCTCCCTGTATCATTTTTATAGGAGCAGACTTAGATACTTCAAAAATGATAGTAAAGCTTCCCCCAGAAAGACTATAAGCCCTCCGGCGTCAGGTCATCAGTCTACTGTTCAAAAGGAAGGTTCAAGCAAGAACAGTTCTGAAAGTATTAGGGACCATGGCAGCAGCAATAAAATTGATTCCATTGACACGGCTGCACATGAGAATTCTACAGTGGCTGCTGTTCACTCATGGTCCATGCAGGAACTACCCATGTCATACCAAATCGTAATAACAGAATCTTGCAGGAAAGACCTTCGTTGGTGGCTTCACTCAACACATGTGACCTTAGGTTAACCATTTGTTCTCCCACAACAGACACTTCCCAGATAGGTTGTTGGGGCATTATCTGGGAAAGACAGTCCAGGGCACTTGGCAAGATCACGAGGCCCATTTGCACATCAATGTCCTAAAGATGAGAGCAGTGCTTTTAGTGCTGCAAGCATTCCAGGGCTCTCTTCCACTGGGAACTATTGCAATTCAGACAGACAACATGTCAGTTGTATGGTACATAAATAAACAAGGAGAAACCAGATCTTACCCCCTTTGTTGAGAGGCTCTGAGAGTATGGCAGAGGGCAACCTCCTCCCAATGCTTTCTGATAGCAATGCATATCCCAGGGAACTACAACGTGATAGCAGACAAACTTAGCAGGACTATTCTGATGCCTCCTGAGTAGTCCCTAAAACAAGAGATAGCAGAAATGAGTTTCTGAAAATGGGGCCATCCTTCCTGTGATCTTTTTGCCACGTCCATGAACACAAATGCAGCAACTACCTAGCCCTAACCCCCCCTCCAGGGGAGCCACCAAGGGATTAACTTGTATACAATTGGCCCTCGGGTCTCCTGTATACCTTCCCTCCCTTCCCATTAATACCCTAGTTCTTCAGAAAGCCAGTGTATTGGGAAGGACCTTAATACTTATTGCCCCTTACTGGCCTCGTCAAATCTGGTTCTCCTTCCTGTGGCCTCATCTTCAGGAGGAGCCTTGGATTCTGGGCCCAGTTCCAGATCTTCTGATCAATCCATCAGGACTGCTCCATTCATCTCTTCAAACCCTCAAGTTGACAGCATGGCTGCTCCAATTCCAAACATAGCCAGGTTACCTGACCTTTCACCTTCAGTGCAGCATATCCTGATTTCTTCTCATAAAGCTTCTACAAGAAAATTATATCAGCAAATGGAAAACATTTTCCTCCTGGGCCTTGGAAAATCATATTGACCCTTTCTCTGCACCTATATCTTCTATACTGGAGTTCATAGCAAAGCTATTTCGGGTCTATGTTATATGCTCAAAAACTATTTTCTTCTAACACGAAAAGGTTGACACATACACAGCGAAAGCTGTAAACCACGAATGGCCACTTCCACAAATATTTTCCTAGTGAAAAAATTTGCTTGGCTGGAAAACAAAACAACTAACTTTAAAATGCTAATCAAGTGGGGGGGCTTTACCCCCACACGCCTGCTGTGGGAGACTGTGCACCCCACACACCCCCTAACTCAATATACCAACTCTGAGATTACTCTATATTGGAGAAAAGGGAAATTCCCAATAACTGGCAAGCAAATGTTTTCCCTAGGAAAAAATTCACAGAAGTGGCCATTTGCGGTTTATAGCTTTCACTGTTTACGTCACATGTCAGCATTTAAGTGTTCGAAGAAAATAGTCTTTGAGCATATAATATAGACACAGCTGTTTCATGAAGGAGCAGCTGCAGCTACTATTCAAGTTCAATTAGCAGCGATCTCTACTTTCCATTTAGGGGAAATGGGGCCAAATGTTATGTCCCACAGACTTTGCAAAGCTTTTTTGAGGGGTACCATTGTATAAGACTGCCCATTAAACCACCTCTACCCCCATGGAACCTCAGTTTTGTATTATTATCCCATATGAGTCTTCCACCCTTTGAATCTGCATCATTCTGTGACCTGAAGTTCTTAACCTGGAAGACGATTTTCTTAATAACTATAACTTCAGCTAGGAGAGTTTCGGAGTTGCAAGCACTGTCTGTCAACCCTTCATATATGCTATTCCACAAGGACAGAGTCTCACTCTGTACAAATCCATCCTTTTTACCAAAAGTATGCTCAGAATCAAATTTGAACCAATCCATAGTCTTACCAGTTTTTTTCCCTAACTATGGCAATAAGGCAGAGTATATGTTATACCAACTAGATATTCATAGGCAATTATGTTTCTGTTTGAACAGAACAAAGGACTTTAGGAAGACTGATCAATTATTTGTCTCCTTCTCAGACCAGAAAAAAGGTGCTCCAGTTGCTAAGACTACTCTTTCCAGATGGTTATCATACTGCATTACATTTACCTACAAAACCCAGAGCAAACAACTTCCCGACAAAGTAAGATGTCATTCTACCAGAGCGGTGTCTATCTCTTCTGCTTTTCAGGCTAAATTACCTATCGATACCATTTGTGCTGCAGCAACATGGGCAAGACCCCATACCTTTATCACTCATTAAAAAGTTGATTTGGTCTCCGGGGACAGGGCATCCTTTGGATCCACTGTTCTGAAGAATATTCTCCCATGAGCCACCCAAGAAAGATGGTGCTAGGGACACTGTACCAACCAGTACAGAATGAAGGCGAGATAGGACAACATCACATAAAGAAGTTATGTACTCACCATAACAGTCCATGTGTGTTGTTCATCTCATCTTCATTCTTACATCCCACCCTCCTTCCCCCAGCCTTTGACTCCTGGAGGACAAAGAGGATTTATTTGGCATCTAATTTTCTCAGACCCTCTTCTAGGCTTGTAAACTTGTAAAATTTTATATGTATATATTAGTATACCAGCAAGCAATATCTGCGGAATTCCCTAGAGCATCAGGGGATAGGGTGTAAACCATGAGCCACTTGAAGACCTTGAGCTTTTGTAAATGGCCGAGTCAACCCAACCAGTAAAGAATGAAGGTGAGAGGGACAACACACATGGAATGTTATGGTGAGTACATAACTTCTTTTTTTCTGGAAAATCATTGAGGGCTGAAGTCAGAAAATAATGAAAGAAATTTTAATTTTGGACTTCATATCCTTTATAAAATGCATGTTAATGCAAATGCTGTTATTCTATCAACTATTTATGTTTGTAAGAGCAATATTTAAAAATTGCCCGCATTTTTGGGCTTTTCTTCCCTCATTATTTATGGCTTTGTCCAGATTTCTTGCTCTAAGAAGTTGAGAGGTATGGTTCAGCATCAGCCTATCCATAATGTTCATGCCTAGTGCCATGAGAACAGCCACTTTGATATCCTACACAAGGACAACCCCTGTGTGGACCAGGGTAATTATTGGCCATCAGCCTGACCACATGTATATGTAAAGCCATACTAAACATCAGAGCATAACTCATTTTTGCCAACATAGGGCAACTTAACTGATCTAGGCCCTATTTTTTGAAAGGGAAGTCCTGTCTACTGAACCAGGTAAGCTTCTCTGAAAAATTCATAATGGATGTAGATAGTGGTTACTCCATGCACACTGCTTATCTTGACTTGGCCAAGGCTTCTCACAGTAGCCATCTTGCTAGTATTATTGAAATATTAAATAAACTTAACATAAACCTCTGTGTTGTCTGCTGGATTGCTAAATGGCTAGAGATCCCAAGATATAAAAGATATTGGTATCTTTTTTTCAACATAAAATTGTAACCAGTGAGTACCACTGGAATCAGTGCTGGGACCTCTCCCCTTTAGCATTTATTTTACAGCTATCCAAGTCAATATCCCAGAAGTGTGGGTGACCATGTTTGCTGATGACTGCAAGCTGGGCACTGTTATACACTCATCCACTGATACTAAATGGCTCTAGCAAGAACTGAAATATGCACATATCTAATGTACAAAAACTGTCTCAAGATAAATACAAAGAAATCCAGTGAAGCAGCATTTGCAAAAGAGCTGATCCCTCATGACATGTTACAAATAGTATTCCTCTAAAGTGAGGTACAGTCAGAAGAGACCTGGGTACTTATATGGATAATGTTTTGTCATTAAATTGCCATGTATATGCCCTAGTCAGAAAATCCTACTTTCTGGTCCAGTTAATTTCCAAGGAAATATCTTCAGGAGCCAAGGAAATCATCCTACTGCTGTAGTCTTCCCTTAACAGATCCATCATTGAATGCAATACCCCCTTGGTATGTACAAATCCAAACCTATTGCTAAACTGGAAAGGCCAGAACGATTTCAAAATAAGATAATTACAGACATTAAATCATTTGACTCTTCTCTAAGACTAGCGTGGCTCTCCTTATGCTCAGTAGCCTCTACATCCTGATCTGAGGTGACCTGTATCTCTCCTTCTGAGTCATGAAAGACCCAATCTTAATCGGCCTCCTACTTCTTCACAAACCAGTGGCTCTAGAAACACCTGTACTATGGATATAGATCCAGAGCACTAAAACAAAACTCAGTGGAGGGATAGATTCCTAACAAAACATATTCCCAGTACAAAGAATAATTTAACACTACAGGTCAAAGAAAATATTACTTTTTCTGTTTTTAAGGCTAGTCTTGACAACTGGATGGTAGACACAAATTTACCCAAGTTATCATTTATAGGTTCAAAGATTCATAGGGAAATACTAAGCAATTGATCTACAGACCATGTCAAGCCTAGCCAAATACCCCTATCCATAATTTTCCTCTAGCCTCAAAGAGAACAAGATTGTCCTGCTTGGTTTGGAAGGTGAACAATATTAAGTGTTTTAAATAGGTTGCAAGAACTTTTAAGTGTGTTTTCTTTTATTGTGCATATGGCTAGAGATCTTATAGTCCTCATGATCAGTTGCCTAATATTGCTCCTATAGTCCTAGTTTTTTATGGGAGAAACTGGGGCAGACTAATTCCATATGTTTATTTCCTGTAAGGGAAATTTCCTATGCTTCAGCTGGATTCATAGCATTTGAACTGCAATATGCCAGATATCCCCAAAGCTTGCCAGGTATTGAAAAGAAAATTGAGAGGAGAAAAACACCCCTTTTTAAAAGTGTGATAAATCATTTTACAAGCCTTCTGGGTAGAGTAAGATCTGTATTGTTTATAGTGAAATGACATATGGAAAGAATACAGGAGACACAACAGAGATCACATAAAAAATGTTCATCTCATGGAATTCAAACCAGGGGTAAAGTACTTGTGTTACTGCTGGGAACAAGTTCCTTGTAAAGTGGCAAGAACCTTTTATAACTGTAGAATAAAATAAGTGAAGTAAATTATAGGGAGAGACAACCATGGAAAAGGAAACTAACTGTTATACCACATAAATGTTCTGAAACCTTAGACAGTAACCAGTGTTTCTGTTGTAGGTGGATTTGCAGAGGAATTTAAGATCCCCCAGCATATCCCTTGAACTCAAAATAGATAAGACATTATCAGTCTCAGATCAAGAAGTAAACATATTTGTACACAGGAACAAAGTAACATTCAGAGTTGCTGGGCATAAACTGTTTAATCCAGTACAACACAAGAGGCTGACCCTGGTGATAAAGTAAATTTGAAATGATACAGAATACCAGCATCATGATACCAAGCCGTTAAGAACAGTACAGGAAATGCTCTAATTTTGGGTCATGTAAGTGAGTGAAACAGCCCCATTGTACTGGTACATATATATGACAAGTCTACAAGGCTTTGCAACAAATTCAAAAAATTAAATAGGAAATATAAATGTGCCTACCTCCATGGCAAAGCAGGACGAAACCCTGTCTGCAACCCAAGCAACAGAGGTTCAGCTAGTATATCTGGTAGTGGAGGAGCCAAATAGGGAGGTAGGGACAGAAATTGAGTGCAGCCAACTTACCTAATCCAGGGGTAAAGTAGTTATAGATATTTGGAGAGCATGCCCAGTAGAGTGACTTCTCTGAGAGAGGCTGGAGAAACCACCATACATGTTCAGAGCGAATGGGACAGGGCTGCTTGCTGGTAATGACCTTTGTGAAAGTAAGGAACATCCAACATGGTAAGCCAAGTGCATATTTTCTTTCTTCATGATCCATGCATATTCATGGAATGGAAAGGCATACACATAAAAAAATGGCAAATCACCCCGATGACTGCCTAAATGATGGATAGCTGTAGTATACTCCAGATCCAGGCCTGCTGTTTCTGGAACTGTCTGTAGTAGTTTGTTTGTTCTGAGCATGTTTTCCAGAACATCTTGGATTGGAAAGAGCCTAGCTGCACTTTTGTAAGAGAACTGTGTTTGATTGGCACCTGACTGGTAAAGGGAGGCTGGTCTAGGGCTTGGAATAAGCATCTTCATTGGCCATTTTGATTTTTGTTCTCTTTTTTTTTTTTAAATTTTACCTTCTGGTATATAGCCCTGCATCTGAGCAGGTTTCTACTTGTTTGCACATCATGCAGCACCACACACTGGTGTGCAATTGTGTGCCAAAGCCGGACAGTGAAATTCAACAGATTTTCCTTTAAAATCCAGGCAGGAATATCCATTTGCCGAGCTCCTCCGTGATCATTTCTGAAAAGCCACCCCAGTGACAATAGTCTTCAACCTAGCATTATGTACAGTTGGACTACCCTTGTTTCTCCTGCCAACCTTGATGACCTGGGTCTATTGAGGCAATGTAGCAACTGCCTCATGTACACAGACAACCCTCTACTAATAACACAGTCTAGTACAGAGTGCAAGAGATTTATTTACCACAAGAATCTAGAATCCATGCTCTCTCTCACTTAAAACAGTAACACAGAGAAGGTTGTCAACTCACCCACCACTACATATCCATATAGTACCACTACTCATACACATAGCATGCATCAAACATATAAATCCACATACGATGGGAGGTTCTCTCAAAAAACATACTGAAACACCAGAGACCTCCAAAACACAATTCTGCTACAGTTAACACAGTCTCCACAGCATCCATGACACATAGCAACATCAGTGTCTCACCCACCAAGCCTGTAAGGTATAACACTCAAAAAACAAGTTTTCCTGTCACTGGAAACTCAATAGTGAGACACACGGATGTCCCACCCTCCAAGATGGACAAGGAGAAAGTCACGGTCAGCTGCCTGTTCGGTACCAAGACCAGGATTTGCCAAATCACGCATGCACTCAGGTCTCTCAGGAACAAGTACTGTTATGACTCTGTCATAGTCCATGTTGGTGTGAATGACCTGAGACATACCTCACCGGACAATATGAAGGGAGACATAGTCGAGCTCTCTGAGTATGTGTCCCAGACCAACCATGGTCAACAAACCTCGTTGCTTTTCCAGAGACAGTTTACACCTGGCACCCCTAGGCTTTTGGTTGTGGCAAAGGCTCTTGCCTCCCCCATAGTGCCTTTTTAGGCAAGGTCTCGAAAACAACATTACCAATGTGAAATTAACTAGTCAGAACAAAATAAGAGTCATGCTGCTAAATGCCAGGAGCTTAAACCAAAAACTGTACTTCCTGGAAGTACGTCTATCACTAGAAGATGTAAATGTCTGTGCAGTCACAGAAACATGGTTTAAGGCGTCAGAGAGTACCCTGGCCCTCCAAGGCTACAATGCCTTCCACACCTTTAGATTGTAAAAGAAACATGTGAAAACCAAAGGAGGCAGTGTTTCAATCTATATTAGAGATAAATTCACCTCACGTCTAGTTAGACTAGACAAATCTGTGGAGTTACTTAAGATCCAGGTTAAGGTAAGACCCCCATTCAAGTCCTAGCCAGTTATAGATCTCCCTCCATGGGTCGTGACATCCATGAACCCTACTTAACCAAACTGAAGACAATCCAATTTTTACCAAACACACTGGTTATGGGGGATTTCAATTATCCCACCATAAACTGGGAAACCTACTCTAGCTTAAACTCGCTAGCACAAAAGTTCCTTGACTTTGTGAATTCAAGTGCCCTGGACCAAACTGATCATACCCTGACAAGAGGAACAAACATTCTAGATCTGGTCCTCACCAACATGTCAAACAGGTGCACTGCTGCAACTGTTGGACCCTCATTAGTTAAAACTGACCACAAATCAGTGACCTTCAAACTGACACTTACACCAGAACTCACAAAGGGTAAAATCAGACTAAAAAGCTTCACCAAGGCAAACTATACCCTCCTAGGTGAAGGTATAAATGCATTCCAAGCCCAAGCCCAAGCTGAAAGTGGTAACTACGCTGAAACTTACACTAAAGACCTGTACAATCACTTGCATAAGTATATAAACTCAGCTGTATCAGACAGAATCAAAGCCAGAGCCCCAAATAAAATCAAGTTGCCATGGTGGACTTCCAGCATCAACAAACTATAGAATAAGTGCAAAATGTTGCTGTCCAAGAAAACAAAGACAAGAATGCAACAATGGAAAAGCACCCTCCTCAGCGTAACAGGCAAATAAGACAACTTGTCCAATCATTCAAGAGCTCCTTTGAGAGAAACCTAGCAAGTACTGCCAAGTATAACCATAAGGCATTTTACAGCTATGTACATAACCTAAAAGGTAGGACCCAAGCATGTGCAGAACTGGTGGCCAATGGTATCCCACGCACTGACTCCACAGAGATAACAAACTTGCTAGCGGATAGGTTTGGTGAACATTTCACTCCCTTATCCCCTCCTAACTTACAAAAAAACCTTCTCCCACACTTTCCCCCAACTTACATATCTGAAGAACAGGTCCTGAAATCCCTGTCCAAGGCAAAGAACATGGCCTCTATGGGACCAGATGACATCCCAGGCTGTCTTCTAAACAAGCTAAAACATGAACTAGCATCACCACTAAGTACCCATTTCAATCATAGCCTAACCGCAGGGTTTGTTCCTGCAGAATGGAGAACAGCTACAGTTATTCCCCTCCATAAAGGTGGCCTAACAACAGATCCGGCAAATTACAGACCCATAAGCTTGACCAGCCTTATCTGTAAGTATCATTATGGACCTCATAAATAAAGACATAGGTGACCTCCAAACCATGGACCTTACCCGATTTGGCTTTGTGAAGGGCAGATCCTGCCTGTTAAATTTGGTGGATTTCTTTGAATGTGTGACCAAGGTCAATGATGAGGGCAAATCTATGCACACAGCATACCTCAACTTGGCAAAGGCTTTCAACACAATCCCACATTCAGGCATTACCAATAAACTTTGGAAACTGAATGTGACTCCACAGCAACCAGCAGACCTGTTACCAGCGGGGTGCCACAGGGGGTCAGTACTGGGCCTCCTACTGTTTGGTATATACTTCTCAGAAGTTCAGGTCAAAACTAAATGGTTGTGGCTGACCAGGTTTGCAGATGACTGCATACTAGGTGCAATCACTGAATCCCCAAATGATGACAGTATACTCCAGGATGGTTTCACACAGACCAGCGACTGGTGTATTAGTCACGGTCTCAGGCTGAATGCAGAGAAATGCATCATCATTCCCTTTGACACAAACAATGTCCCTACACACTAGCAAATCAATAACAATACCCTAAGTACCTATGAATTGGTAAGGGACCTGGGATAACAGGTTGACAATGACTTTAACTTCAACCACCACGTGTCTACCGATGTAAGGAAAGCTTTCCATGTAGCTCACTTAACTAGTAAAGGGATCACCTCGAGAGCAAAAGAAGTTATAACCCTCCCTATACTCAGCACTTATCTGGCCCATAATTGAGTATAACATTCCATTCAGCATGTACTATACTAAGCATCTACAGCAGTTAGAGAGACCTCAGAGGTTTCTAACACAGAATATCAAGGGCATGTGCCTTATATGGACTGACTAAAATCCCTGTCATTATTCTCCGTATTGTACAGACTTCTTAGGAACGACTTATGCCTGGCCTACAGAACAACCCAAGACCCAAAACCTAATGAAGTTACTGTGTATCTGTAAATCAAATGGGTCTAGAGCTACCCATTCCAGGGACTTAAATATGGCCTGTGACTTAAATAGAACATGCTGAAGAGACAGATTTATCTCTCAGCGACTGCCACAGCTTTAGAACAGGCTACCAATTCATGTGAAACAGAGCACTTCTATGGCACTGTTCAAGAGAAACCTAGATGAGTGGATGGGGCACCATAAATTCTTACTGGGGATAGTGCCCACAACTCTCCTGGACATAGGCAGTCATCACTAAATGCAATCTTGGGTATTGACTAGTACCTCTACGGTATTACATTGGGTTGAAATGGCTAGGTTTAAAATTACCTCGGGGTTGATAGTCTAATAATCTGCTATCATCCTATGATCCTATGGCCTCTACCAGATGACCCTCATCCCAGTGACAGGGAATGAATGGGCAGATTGATCAGAAGGGGGCTGATAATCTGTAGGCAAAGTGACAAAAAAAAAAACAAAATATAGCCCAAGGAAATGTGATTAATATCCCATACCCTGAGTGGATAGCCTGACAAAAATTTGGTAAGGGTAGAATTTCATCTATTTGGGCTCTAACCAAATAATATTGGCAAATTCCACTAACCCAAAAGGTAAAGAAAGTGTAATTTTCCACACCAAATGCACTCTTCCATTACAGAGCTTTGTCTTTTGCTTTCAACTGATCCCCTGCAACATGCCAGAGGATGACAGCCAAAATTCTTAATTCGAATACCTAATGTGCAAGAACCTACCTACATGATGTAGTAGCATTTTTTTTTTTTATATTACAATAACACGTTTTGAAAACTGGAAAAGCCATTTCCTTAAATTTAAACCCATTCTAGATTCCTTGGCTGAAGCTCTGCTGACTGCAAACTTAGCTTAGTGAAAAGCATGGCAGAAGCCCACTGTTTGGGTTATGTAATAAGCAGACAGACATTGAAACTACAAGCCAAGAAAACTGAAGCCATACAAAACCAGTCCATACCGACTAGTAAATATCAGACTAACTTAGACTTTTGGTAGAGGCAAGAGCTATGGAAGACATAATTTTCCTGGGAAATGATTTGTCTGTTTCGACATACCCCCAGATGATGAAGAAAACAAGAACAACTAAGAGAAAAAGTCATGGTGATCGCTCCAGTGCAACAAGTTACGGCTACTGCAGAGGAACATATCACGGATACTCAATGGCAAACATTACCAGACAAATCCACAATGAAATGATTAAATACTTAATTCAGTTTACTAATGGTGTTACAAAAAATTAGCGCTACACTTTTTCACTAAATCACTAGGCCAGGTGCAGAGATCAGGGATATGGAGGCTGCCTTAGCATCTCATTCAGACAGACTGTCCAGCATCAGGCTGACCCTGTCTGCAGGATGAACAGTACTGAAACCAAGCTGGAACTCCAGAAACTGTGTTTACTAAAGAGATACCACATTAAATGTAACTCTGGTAAAGAATCAAGAATGTATTGATAATTGTTTCTTTTATATGTAGATATCTATGGCTGACTATGTGGGGTATGCAGATTAATTTACTTCCATTTCGTCTTTCTGCATTACAGGCATCATTGAGGTTTGTAAAAGCAGATGACATATTATACCATAATTGTCTGCTGCCAGAAGGTGACAATAAGCCTATTTGATCAAACCATTAACTGCATTTAACATTCAATCCATTCTGTCTCCCCTTTATCTGACCCTTCCCACTCACCTCTCCTTCTTCTGTCCATCTCCCAATGTATGCCTTGGTAGATCCCCCCACCCCATCATGAATCCAGGAAGTTGAGTTCATGTGTCTGTAACTTTCTTTGTGAAGAAGCACTTTCGCTGATCCTTGGAGAAGTTGGTCCCTACAAACTACTATTGCACTTCTTCCACCCCCTCTGTCATTCCTTTAAGGATGTTCTCTTCACATCTCCCTAAAACTATCTCATTCACACATATAATGCCCTGCCCCATGTGTTCTAGTTACTCGTGAGAATGATTTCCTTCATTATATCTTTTCTCTTCCATGCCATGTATCCATCTGCTGACTTTCCTTTTGGACTATCTCCTTCAAACTGGTATCCCTTTCGTTGTATGGCAGTCAGAACTGCACACAGTACTCTAGGGGTCACCTGATCGTGGACACTGTAGAATGTTAGCATTGTCTCTTTCATCTGGAGTCTTTCACTCTAAGGATACACCCAAGCAATCTGTTTACTGCTGCCCTTTCCCTTTCACTTTGCTACAGATGGCCCATCCCTAGTATAGGAACAATCACGTTCCTTTTTCTGTTCTGCTGCCATCAGTTTCTATCTTCTCAGCTAACATTTTATACAGGTGTAGCTATGTTTCTGAATGAAAACCTAAATGTCGACTTTCTGGCCACTTTGTCTCACTTTCCAAAATCCCTCCTTAATCTCTTTCTCAATCCCCACTGCTGCATCTACCTTTGTGTTACCAGTAAAAATGCTGATCTTGCACTGTGTTTCCTGAGATATGTCTGAAACAAATACATTATTGAGTACCTCTCCCAGGATGAACTCCTGTAGTACTCCACTCCACTAGCCATTCACTTCATTCTTGATATCTGCCACAAGCGGCTACCCTTCTGCCATATACTGTAGGCTCTTACCATCAGCCTCTCCAATGTTCCTAGCAACTATCTGTGTTAGAGCAAGTCAAAGATCTTAGTGAAGTCCAGGGAAATCATATCTACCAATCCTTCCATGTCAAGTTTTCCTGTTACTAAGTCATAAAACTGGATCAGGTTTCACTCATAACTCCTTTTGTTGTACTGGAGATTGTTTTTCTGGAGGAAAGCAAACAATCTTTTCCTCAGGATCTTACTATGACTTTACATGCAATTACTGTTATGCTAACTGGACTGCAGTACCCTAGATTCTTAATAGCTCCCCATTACAGGAGGGTGCTGCCTTTACTTGTTAAGGAAATCCAGTTCCCCTACACCTCCACCCTCTCTATCCTAGTTTGTCTGCACTGCTCCTTCCACTCTGCTATCGCAATTTTCTAGAAAGACTACCAAGTCTTGCTTTCCTTTGTAGTCAGAAGCAAAATATTATTCAGTGCCTCTTTCTTTTCCTAGTCTTCTACAATTTCATGCCCATCTTGGCAGCTATGTCAGCATAGAGGAAAAAGTCATGACTATGGCCCAAGTGAGTCAGGTTTGATTAGCGGCTTAGATGATTGACAGTGTAGCAGAGAGGGATGGGTGTTACCATTCCAGAAGGCTCAGTGGTGACATGGGATTCTCTTGTGATGATCGCTGGTGGAGACTGGAGATGTTATGCATTGGGAGGTATGGTCCTGGTGGTGGTTAGGGTGGATATAGTTGAGCTGTTGCAGAGGTGGGGTGATGCAATGTAACATCCCCTATTGCACGCCCACCAAAGCACATTAAAGTTAGTCACAATGGGAGAGGAGAATGGAGGATAGGACATAACAAAAAAAAAAATCCTGGCAGAATGGTGGTGGTCAAGACCACCATGATACTTTTAAGTCCATGATTGGCCCCAGCTAATATGGGATGAACAGATAAATCACAACAATGCCCAGACATCCAGGGAAGCACACTTTATTAAATTAAAAAAAAAAGTGTACTTCCGTAGATGTCTGGGCATTGTGGTGACTTCTCTGTTTAGAACTTGTGTTTTACTAATCACCTAGTGTGATTTTTGTTGATTATAATATGGGATGAAATCCAGGAGGTAGAGGAGTATCTGGCAGGCCCAATGTGGATGTGAAACACTGGCTAGGAGAGCAATAGGTTGATGCATGGACCCAAAAAAAAAATCATTCCCATCTTTGCTCAGCCTGGCTAGGTCTGTCACTCATTTCTTCATTTCTTCTGTTACTTTTCTATATTATATATAACTAAAAAGTTTTACTTTTGCTGCCTTTACCTCATTTCCTTACCCTTCTATCTGCCGCATTGTACTGTGCTTCCTCCACAAATCCACCATATCCTTTTTGCATTTTGTAGGACTGTTTTTTACCCTGATTGGCAGTAATCACATTCCTATTTAGGTCTTATCCAGTTTTTGCCTTTTGTTACTTCCTGAGGTCCCTGCCCATCCCAGATGTTTGAAATGTAAGTGCATTGATAACTCTGCCTGTAGGGAAGCTTAAAAGAGTGGTGTAGTTCATATTTAGACTATTGTGTAGTGTATACGAATGTTTACGGAGAATGCTGTGCATCAAAATCTTTTCTCACTGTACATTTGAGATGAATTATTTTATACTAACCAGATATCTGACAGCATAGAATGCACTGCATAGAATGCACACAGGACTGGCCACATTATTAACATCTGGTTATCTTATCTCTGTGTGTATTGGTGCCTGTAAAAGATCATCATAGGTTCATAGGTTCATAGGTTCTTAGGTAGGTACTCGGCTATCGGCCCAAGGGCCTACGTAAGCCTAGCCAACAAGGTTCCCTGGCTTACGCCATCCAAGAAAGTTATTTTCCTGTGCCACTGTCGAGCAGAGACACAGAAGTGATCCCCGGGGTGTATTTTCTATTTCCCATCCACTCATCAAGATTTCTCTTGAAGAGTGCTAATGAAGAACTTTGCTTGACATAGATGGGTAGCCTGTTCCAGAGTATGGGAAGTCTCTGGGATAGGAATCTATCCCTCCAGCATGTCCTGTTTATTGTGGTGACAAGGTTTAGGTCCCTAGAGCGTGTAGCTCAGAGGGATTGGGATTTCTTTAGGTGTAGCATGTCCAACAGCTCTGGGTTTGACATAGCTTTACATGTTAGGCAGAGATCACCTCTGAGTAGGCGATATGCTATGGAGTAAAGCTGGAGTTTTTTGAGGTGGTCTGTGTAGGGCATTTGTTTGAGTCCAGTAATCCTCTTTGTGAGGTACTTCTGTGGCCTTTCCAGCTGCTGCAGATGTCTTGTGAGGTACATTCCAAAAGGGGCATTGTACTCTATAGTGGGTCTAATGAGTGTCGAGTAGAGGGGAACGATGACCTCTTTTTTCCTAGATGATAACCTTTTTATGATGAGGTGTGCCATGTAGAAGGACTTCCTGACTACTGTGGTGATGTGACTATCAAAGGAGAGACTACTGTCCACCTGGGTCCCAAGGTCTCTTATCAAGCATTCAGTGTTAAGTAGATTGCTGCCTATGTGGTAGTTCATGGGTACAGAGTTTTTACCAAAGGGGATGACACTGCACTTTTTGGCATTGCGCTTGAGGCCATGGCTCTGACACCAGGCATCTGTCTCAGAGAGGCCCTGCTATAGGATGTTTTGACACTTAGGTTTTCCCAGTATTCATATTGCATCATCTTAACACCTGGTCTGAGTTCTCAGGCCACAAACTGCATTATTTAGCAATCTAACCCCTCCTCAGAAACTTACAACGATACAAGACATTTCACATGTATATGCTAACAGAAACTAAAGCAGTAAAAGCACCTTCCACATCTAAATTCTGGTCATAAACTTTAGCCTTAAAACAATGGGCATGGAATTTATCCAGCCACCCTCAGGTCGAATTCTAACATGAAAGAATACAACATGCTTCACTGGGCCAGTAGAGTGCAATGTTGTCACATATTTTACAGTTCCACATTTCACAGTGTTTTCTTACATTTAAAAACACAAGCCTGTATTTTACATTTATTTATACAGTTGATAAAATTATATATCAAATTCTCTTTGACTAGGCTGGCAGCCTTCGCCCATATCTCCCCAGTCGTCACCCCCCCCCCTCCGGGGAACTCAAGTAATTGTTTCAAGTGCCCCTTAAGAAACATCACTTGAGAGTGTCAGGTCTATCTGGGTGTACCTCACCCCATTCCCTGTCTTGAGAGCCCATCTGCATTGGCATTGCTACTTCCACTGTGGTGCTGCACTGAGATATCATATGCTTGCAACCCCAGACTCCATCTTAGCAACTTAGCATTTTGCTGACTGGCTCTGTTTAACCATATTAGAGGGTTGTGATCTGTCATCACAGTTCATTTTCTTCCATACAGATAAGGCTGAAGTTTTTGTAGTGCCCACACTATGGCTAGACATTCCTTTTCTACCGCTACATAGCATTCCTCCCTGGGTTGGAGCCTACTACTAAGATAAACCACTGGGTGCTCTTCTCCCTCTGTAGAAATCTGGCTAAGTACAGCCCCCACCCCATAGTTTGAAGCATCCTCCTGCACAACAAAGTCTTTGCTGTAGTCTGGACTGGCTAATACAGGGGGTCCTCCCAAAGCTTCCTTAAGCTTCTGAAATGCCTGCTCAAATGCTGGGGTCCACATTACTTTATCTGGCCTGCTCTTCCTTGTCAGGTTTGTGAGGGGAGCAGTTATCATGTGGTGGGCTTTACACAGTTTATGCCCAGGTTTACTATCAAAACCTGGAAGTGTGGTCGATCGAACATTAGTTCTAGGAAAGTACACTTTCAAAAGTGCACAATCCCGAATTGAAATAGTATGAACTCATAATAACAAATGTTCAGCATGATTCATTATTATGAGTTTGGCAATGATAATGGAGATCGCGGTACAGTGAGGATCAGGGAATTTATCCCTGGCCTCACTGTAATGTGATCTTGGATTTGGTATATATAATTTGCAGGGAGGGCACAGCCCCCCACATGGGAGTTCAGGGGGGCTTGCCCCCCTGCAAAACAGTAAAAAACTTGTGCCGTTGACATGAAAGTCTAACAGCAAGTTATGTTGAATAGCCTGGGTGACTGATGTCACCTAAATCTATTTATAATTACGCCGAATGCGGATGTCGGATAACTGATGTTCAAGTTAGTGTAGGAAATGAAAATTTTGTTTCCGACGTTATTTTTCAATGTTGTAAACAAATAAAGAATCATCATTCTTCAGTTCAATAGTAAACCGTATGCCCATATTACTGAAGGATATGTCATTGGGAAGTACCACAGTGAAAGCTGACTAGTATCTACCAGCTGCACTGTAGGTACATATTCTGCTTTTGCTCTGCACAGGTTATATACAAGTGTCCTGTGCAATTCAACTGTTACATCATGATCCTGTTGTCATCAGGCTACTTTGGCATTTACTCTAATGTCCTCATTTCTTTGTCCCACAAGGTATACCCTACAGCCTGTCTCAGACACTTCATCTCCATCACCTCACACTTGCTTTTTGCTCACCTTTATTGCCCAGGTTTCTGTGCCATACACAAGTACTGGTCACACCACTGTTTTGTAACCCTTACTTTGCAGCTTCTTTGGTATTCTTCTGTCACACGCTACTCCTTAGAGTCTGTGCCAGCTGGCTGCAGTACCTCTGATTCTAAATTTGACCTCCTCATTCAGACTTCCTTTCTCTTCAACCATTTTTCCCAGATACTTAAAACTGTTAACCTGTTCCACTATTTTCCATTACTTCTCAGTTTTCAGCTTCTTCTCATTTCCCTCATTTGCTGCCAGAACAACTGTCTTGTATGTATTCAGTTTTATATTCTAGTTTCCTGTCACTTGCTAAAGTTTCTATTAACTGTCTGCCTGTAGTGCCGCATTTTTAATCTCTCCATTCTGACCCGCCTGTTAATTTAGACCATCACCAGTAGTAATAGCAGTGGGCTCAGAGCTGAATCTTGATGCACACACACTTCCATGGGAACGCCTCTGTGATTCTGAATACTGTTTGAACTTATGTCATTAGGTCCTTGTTCACACCCTGTACTAATTCTGCCAGTGTTTCCAGAAATTCAGATCATTGTAGAAATGTCCACATCTTTTTTGGTACCTTGTCATATGCTTTCTCCAAGTCTAGGAATGACCAGTTGGAGAAAAGTAAAAAAAAAAAGTCTGTAGGTGAAAACAGACCAAAAACAAAGGGTCGCATTTTTTTTCAGTGAAAATTTGTCTACTATAATGCAACAAAGATATCATATGACTTACTGACTTTATTCCTGTAGTAAGCATCAAATGCATTCACCAATCCTTTTGCAAGGTATATAACAAATCATACAACTATCTGCTGCACACAGAATTATCTAGAAACCTCTTGAATGCCTAGCCATTGCTTCCCTTTTGACTCCTTATCAACCTAACAGGCATCCTAGATCTGAAAATCAATCTCTTATCCAAGTAAACAGACCAACATTTCTTGCTGGTCAAAATCTCTACTCTTGTACTGCAGCTAAATTCTGGAATGCACTTCAACCCACTCTCCAGACCATTAGTAATGCCGCCTTATTCAAAATGTGACCAATATTTTTCTACTCAGTGGCTTTGCTCATGCACTATCCCAATCCTGTACAACCTGATTACGTGTTTGATTCCATCAATCCCTGTACTCATCATTATTCCCCCAAATTAAGTTCTCCCATGAAAAGCACCTTCTAGCTCATTTGTCTTTACCTGAGATAAGAATAATTGTATAACTATAACTGCATAGTTCATCTGTCTTGTCTGTTCAATTCTTTTTTTTTTTCTTTTTTTACCGTTTAGTTTGCTATGTGTCAAAAACTTTTCATAACCTCTTAGCCATATACTTGTATAATGTTCCAAGTGAGTTTTTTGTTTTCACTCTTTGTAAATCCTAATGTCTATTGCCTGATATTTTGTTTGTGGAGCTTTTCTCCCCAGGCCTCCACTGAAAATGGACTCATTTCAGCCCAGTGGACTTTCCTAGTCAACAAAAGCAAAACAAAATAAAAAAATAAAATAAATCATAATTACAATTTCTTATGTAAACATCACTGCTATTTAACAGCACTTATTTCTAGTGCTTATCATATATTTCAGTGTACAGGTTAAACTCTATACCATTTAAACTTGCCTCTGTTTAATACTACATAATTTCCAACACTAGAATCATAGCTCTCAACCTTCCATCTCCAAAATAAGGAACACCAGCCCTCATAATGTGGAGCAAATGGGCAAACTGTGGAACACATGCTAATGGCTTACTAATAACTTCAACCAGGAAGGCCATAGGATGGTTGAAATATGTTGGTTTTACTTATAAAGAAGATATTTTAATGAATTAAAATGATTAATTTCTATTTACCATGGATTTCACTTAAAAAAATCCTAACACTGAATGTGTGACAGAGTCTTTCAATGTGGAGCATTGAGGAACTTTGAGGAACATGAACTTTTTAAGACCCCAAATGAGGTACATTCCTCGTAATGAGGTACACTTGAGAGGTATGACTAGAATAACTCATGTTTTCAAACCAAGTCATTATTATCTTAACTCCACTCTTCCAACTTGGCCATGAAAATGTCATACACCCAAATCATTCCCAATTACTCTTTTCTGAGCAATCATCTAAATCTCTCATAATACCACAGCCTCTGTGATCTCACCACCAGTTTGGTAACTCTCTATTACTTTCTTTCTGACATCCTAATTTTGCCTGCCTCTCTGTCGTCAACAGAATTGAACACAGCACTTCAGATAGAGCCTTACTACTTCTGCATGGTAAAGGAAGAGTTACAAGTATCTAGAATCCCCTCACCAATTTAAGCTGCCTAAGGATCCGGTTGGTTCTTGTTACTGTCCTTTCAAGCTACATACTACAATTCAGCTTATAGGTAATTATCGCCCTAAGATTCCTTTCCTTCCCTGTCTTATTAAAGCTTCCCCAAAAGTCATATGTATTCTCCAGGAGTTATTCACACTAGAAGATAATCCATTTAATTTTTGCATTAAATCCTAGGTGCATTGCAAAGACTTTTATTTTCAAAGACATTTGCCAACTATAGAAATGAAACACAAACCTTTCATTCGCCTTTCTTTTATGCTACTCATTTTATTCAGATATTGGGTCAAGCAATGGTATTAAGTTGTCAGTCTAAAGGCCAATATCACTGAAGTTCCAAAGGCTATAACAGAAGAGGTCTTCTAATTTGGAAAGGCATCTTAAAACAAAATGCAAATAAATCGGCATGCTGTATCAGGGAGAATACTTAAACTAATAACAACAAAATGCATTTTGCTAGTCTGCTAACATACAACCTGGTTTTTACTTGGTAGTTGTATTAGAAACATTGTATTTATGATAAATAAATACAGGAGGAAATTTAATAAAGTCTACACATGTTTTTTCATGTAGGCATCACACTGCACTGCTAACATAGCCAAAAACATTTTTAGATTCAGTAAGCACTGCTGAGCAGCGTACACAAGTGCTCCAACATGGAAACTTCTGTGACATGCAAATCACCTCATAAGCAGGTGAATCTCATACAAATGAGGCAGGTAGAGTGATCCAGCAAGGAGATAGGCAGCTCTGCAGACTCCGTGTCAGTGTACATGGAAAAATTCCATGTACAGGAATATAGACAGGAAAAAGAGGCTATAAAAATGTAGATAGATGGACAGAAATGGCATACCATGTACAGATATGAGTGAAACTATCCTCTGTGTGTCTGACAAATTAAAGGAAATAAGTTAAGTTATTTTTTTTTAATAATCTGAGCATTGTACATGACTCACTACAATGAGCAAACATGCTTTATAAAACAAATATTTAAAAAAATTGGAAAAACTAAATTAATATTATGAGGCAGAAATGTATTACAGGACCCTGCATGGAGTATCTGCAATGGTGCATTGGTGCTATTGCTAACGTGGTAGGGCTTTGAAGTGTGTAGTTTCCAGACTGTGAGCATGGATCCCTTTACAAATGAGGTGGAGTTACTGAACAGCTCAAAGGGGTAATCATGTTTGCATATCCCCTTCGTGTAGGTAGAGAACCACATTGCTGTTTACAGAGGAGGTAGCTGACATCAGGTGAGGGTGTGTCCAATGACGTCTAAGCTTATTTCAGCCTGTTTGCATGGCATGCCACAGTGCTGAGCGTATCCTTGCAGAGGGTGTGTACACTGACTTCTAAGCTTTGTTTACCTATGGGGCATGTTTGCGTGGTGCACCACAATGCTGATTGTATCTAAAACACAGTGACATACTAATTCGTTTTGACCTCTGTTTAACTTAAACTAGGGCCATTAAATGATGTTAATGATATAGTTGGCAGGTGGAATGCATCAAAGGTAGCCAATCACACAGTCAACACCTACAGCAGAGCACTATAAAGTATGCATACTGCCTACAATCTGATTTTCCCCCATACTCTGCACCATTTTAATAAAAACTTGGGAATTTTCACTGAAAGAATGCTAGGGGATGCTGTAGGTCTGCTACATCTGTATGTGCTAGATGCTGAAGTCAGTGTTGTTGCTGTGGCTGACAATAGACCTAGACTGAGTAGGAGAAGTGTGTTCAGGCCCAGGGTAACCTTCCAGGAGTTAGTGCTACAGGGTGGACAGGGACATACTACAAGAACTCACTGAGCTCTGCCACCCACAACTCAGACCCAGAGCCAACAGAGGGGATTCCCAGTGGAAACAAAGGTATGTGTAGCCCTTAGGATACTAGCTACAGGTGCTTTCCAAAGACCAACTGCCAGTGTGCACATTTCTTTACCCCTCACCCCTAAGATGATGGCCAGCAATATGCAACACTTCTACCATGTAGCACACTACCCTGAAGTACTGAATGCCATAGATTGAACTCATGTGCACATCAAGTCACCACCTAGTGAGGAGGGTAGAATCTACATCAACTGCAAAGGGTACCACTCCTTCAACTGCCAGGTCATGTGCAATGCCCAGGAGATTATCATGAATGTGTGTGCTGGCCTCTCTTGCAGTTATCACAGCTCCCATATCTGGCACAAATCACAGTTGTACCAGATGTTTGCTAGGGGAGACATCCCACATAGCCATTTACTGGGGAATACTGGTTACACACTGGAACCGTGGATGATGACACCCATTAGAAATGCACATACACCCACTAAAGAATGCCATAATGAGCCACATGCACAAACTAGTAACATCACAGAGCATGTGTTTGGCCTTCTGAAGTCACTGTTTCAGTGTCTCGATATATCTAGTGGAGCCCTGCAGTTCTCTCCAGTCACATGTGCTCAAATGTTCACAGTATGTGCCATGCTACACAATATGATCCTGTAAAAACAACTTCAGCAAGATCAGCAAAGGGAAGAGATACACAGCCCCCCACCAGTGCCTAGATCACCACAGCCACATTCACAGGAGGACCCGGTGGAGGAACCCCCTGATTATATCCCTGTAGGCAGACACAGGCATGCCCAGTACTCCCTGGCTTTGGCTAAGAGATAATGCATAGCACATTCACTGACAACCTAGGGCCCTAGGGACTGACACTTTACTCCAACTCACATACATAGTAGAATTGCTGATGCCAGACATCCCACACAACCTGTACCTATCTATGTATTGGCTGTGTACTGCTTGCATCACACAGTGTCAGCCCTGAACTGCAGTCCTGTCAACTGCTGCATTCGCAAGGTAAGTCTCTAACCTGAACACTACTTGTAAAGAGTACTATAATATGGCATCATATGTATGGATCTGCTGCATTCATGCAAGGAAATATCGTGGGCTATGTGGACGAAGTAACAGTCACATGGGACTACAGGTACCCAGTCCAATAGTATGTGTTCCCTAATAATCACTAGGTCTCATGGTTGGAATATGTACTAACTCAGGCAAGATGTTAAACAGTGGGGTCACATGATATTTGGACTACTGCCTATCCCAGAAGATTATGTGCTGTTGTTCCTCACCCCCAACCCCTATATAACTGCTTTAACAGTAAGTCAGCAATGGTATATCAGCAGACCAGGCAATCTAAGGGCTGTAACATAGAACTCGATCACACATTGTATGTCAAACATAATGCAGGAATAACAACGTACATATTTATGCTGTTTATTGTGTGATGAATGACTCCACTGTGCCTCTGTGGCTCAGTGGACTAAGGAAGTTAACATAGGTGATGGTGCTGATGCTTCTAATCTGGAATTAGGCACATCCTTTCCATGTGAGATATTATTATGTTGGTGTCTTCACAGACTGTCAGTCTGTGTGTAGTGCAGCATTATGAACCTCAGTCACATATTAAGTACAGCAGACAGCTGGGAATGCCATGGACATATTGAGTGACGTGCAATACTACAGAAACAGGGACAGATGCCAATGTTTGTAACATACTTCTCAAACTCTTAGTGCAAGCAATCTGTTCAAAGCCTGTCAAAATGGGGTGGGGGACAAAGGCCCACAAATACGGGCATATTTAAAATATTGCCCTCATAAACAAAGAGTTGCTAAAATAACAGGGTTTGTTTCAACAGACATTTTCTGAAGGATTTGAAGTCAGACACTCAAATGTATGTCGCTATTTAGTGACTTCAGTCCTAAGTAAATCCAAGTGATCTGCCAGAGAACCACAGGTTTTATGAGGAGCAGCACCAAACACATACACATGCACATACAGATGTACACGGACCAAACCAACCCAGGCAATGAATAAAATCCAAAAAGGTCCAGCACAATGGGTAAAAAACTTGAAACTATTTATTTAAATAGCTTGAAAAAACAAAAAGCAGACCGGTGTCGACAACAGCCTTCCTCAGTGCATTAGCACAAATGAAAATACCTAGTCCTTAAATAAATGGCATCATTAGCATTCACAAAAATTATTGGTTGGATATACCATTATGACAATTCATTCAGACCAGGATTAAACAAACCCCCTAGCCTGATAATCCAACCTGATTCCTTATTGTTTAGTATGGTGTGCCAGCCAACTTTAGAAAAAATAGAACTCTGGACCCTATCAATAACAGTAAATGTAAATCTGGCTGCTTTGTGGGCCAAAGTGTGCTTAAACAAAGCATTGGTAGCTCTCCTGTTCTTGATCTCACTGAGGTGTTTGGATATTCGAAGCCTCAGTGCTCTAGATGTTTGTCCAACATAAAACGCCAAACAGGAACAGGTAACCAAATAGACAATCCGTTCACTACTGCAATTTCCAAAACATAAAATGTTGTAGACCTTGGCGGTGTTAGAACTAGTGAAGGTTTAGTTTTAAATATGTGGGGACATGCAGAAGAATGTCCACAAGGAACACATCCCTTAACCCTGTTTCCAAATATAGTGGACTGTTAAAGTGTGGGCAGAACCTTATGATTATAATGACTAAAATGGGAACCTAAAGTGGACCCCTGCAAAAAAAAATGAAGTGGAAGAAAGAATATCATTAAGCTTGCCATTGGCCTTCAAGATATCCAATGTTGATTGATAACCCACTTAAACGTCTGAAAACTCCTGCCAAAGGTGATTACTAATCGTATAAAAAGTCTGATGTCAACGGGGATGGACAACATTTCTTCATTTTCCTTTCTCAGGGGGCCCACTTTACATTCCCATTTTCATAATTATAAACATAAGGTTCCGCCCACCCTTTTTTTTACCCATTGTGCTGGACCTTTTTGAGTTTTATTTATGAGGAGCAGACCTAAAGCATGAGCCAAAACTCTGGACATTCTGCGAAACTCTGGACAGCTGAGAGGTATAGTCTGTGACACACAAAATCCCAGACTGAACTACAGGTAGGTGTGGCCTAAAGTCACTTTATACATACTGACAGTCACACTAAGTCAAACACTTAGTTAAAATGAGAGCAATTATGTTGCCTCATCATCAGAATGACTTATGTATAGATATGTCTATATATACAGACATATATGTATACATAGCTGTCTGTTACTATCTCTCTCACATACATAGTATATATATATATCGCTATGCAGTGTCAATTAGATATATACCGATATATATATATATATATATATATATATATATATATATATATATATATATATATATATATAGCTATGTATATCACATTGATACATAGACTCTCCCCATATATCTAGATAACACATACACATAACATACACACAAACACACAGCTATATTTATATACACATACCTGTTAATTACATAAATATGTGTGTGGATGTCTGTATTGTCCTACATACCCTAATGATGGTGAGTAAATCAGTGCTACCACACATCCATACTGTTGCTCAAAGGATCCAAACTAAGGGCACAACAGTACATAATCCAGTTACCTACAGACCCCTCTGCCTGCTGGATGTCACCACATAGAGAAACGCAAGTGAGCAGGTGGTGTAATGTATAATGTTGTCAATGCACGCATGGACAGGGCACATTGTTCTTGCCCACAGGTTTGCCTGTCTAACTGCAGCAGTCACATATGGTCATAGTGGTAAATGTACACACCTAGCTAGGATAATAACAGTTATCCCACTGCTAGGATACTAGATGCAGATAACAGTACAAAGCAATATCACTCTGCAGAACATAGATGCTGTTCAGCACAAGCCTAGTTTCTGTAAAGCACAAGTACTGTGCCTGCAATCACATGTAGAAACAGACTCACCCTATGGCATGTGCAATACGTGCTGTGATCTATAGTGAATAAGACCTAGATAGGTAGGAGTTCTAAGCTTGCTGCAGACTACTTGCTGTGTGTGTGTGTGTGTGTGTGTGTGTGTGTGTGTGTGTGTGTGTGTGTGTGTGTGTGTGTGTGTGTATCCCCCTGCAGAACAACTGCCATGCCCTCATGGGCTATCCACCTGCAAAGGTTATACAATTTTTGGCCATGTAACTTGCTACTGGCTTCCACACTGCCCTCTTCTACAAGGCCCGATGATGTAATTCACCATAAGACTACCAGCTGACAGTGGAGTATCAAGACTTAAGCCATGGTGCGTGTGATAAATACTGTGATCTATAGTATATAAGTCTACATAGGCAAGGGTTCTAATCTCACTCCAGGCTACTTGGTGCATGTGTGTGTCCCAATGGCATAAATATGATCATCTTGGCAACATAGAAATAGGTAGGGTTTTGCAGTATTTTATCTGTAACATGTGACAAGGCCCTCCAAAGGACTGACCATGACAAAGCCTGCTGATGTCATCAAGCATAATATGTTCTGAACTGATTGTACTAGCAGACATGAGTTCTGTTGCATTCATTATGTACTTTGGTCTGTAGTGCATACCATTACATAGGTAAGTGTTCTCATCTACATACAGCCAATATGCACTACGTGTGTGCCTTGACATGTCCTGTATGCAGTGATTGGAAGTGGTGCTAACCTCAATGTAGTCATGGTTGAGTGTGAGCCTGTTAGGGCATTTTACATGATGTTATGGAACCATAGAATGTTTGAACTTCACTGGCATAATGGCCATACAGTCGTCACAATCATAGACATCTTTATACCCATAGTTACAGGATCAGCACATATTGCCCCAGTCCAAGAGGGACACAGGCAAGTGCCCTGTGTTGAAATAACAGTTGCCCAGCCAATCATATAGATGGCATGTGGTGAGGTGCACTGAGGTCCTCTTTGTGCCATTAGGCAGGGTTTAAGTCTGCTAGATAAATCTCTCACACAAGCATGTAGTATCAATGGCACATACAAGGTTAATGTCCTTACAGTGGGTTATCCATCTACTATGCCTCCTATAGATTGGCAGCATATGCAATAAAGCAGGTTCACACATTGCCCCGTATGTAAGGCACAGATTACCTCTCTGTAGTCTATATGCCACAGGTAACAATGACACTCATTGCAGACTATCCCCATTAAACACATACTGGAGACATGAAGTGACCTTGTGAGGGACCATACTGTTGTGTGCAATTGCCAGTACTGCTTGGAAAGGTACATGACCAAATGGCCATTGCACTCAGATATTGGCATGCTGAGAGAAGAGTACTTGAAGATTATGAACATGTCACTTACATGTGACTGTGGCCTCAGCTATGCCATATGATTCCTGCCATACCACTGTAGAGACAGGGTGATCTGAAGCACATTAGGTGTAAACCTGTGTTGCGAGGTCTGTGTGCCCAGTTCGTTTACCCCTGAGTATGTACATCACATGTTGTGACTGATGTGCTATTTACCAAGTTCAGAACTGATACTGCATATATATTTGCATGGCGTTTACATCCATTATTATGTCAACAGGCATGTGCTCACAATACCCTCTTGCAGGATAGTGACATACCCCAGAGACTCTATGAGAGCTCACAATTTGCAGGCATCAGCCACATTGTTAGCCACAGTCAGTCAGCAGTCATGTGTATTGTGGTTGAATGGATTCCAAGCAGTAGAGGACCCAGGACTGCACCCTGTTGAGCACTGCTGCTGACAGAACAGCTATTGGAGGCAGATGTCCCTATGCTGCATATGTGTGCCAGCAATGGGCCACTTAGTGACCCCCTACAATGACAGTATCATAGATACCTAAGTGGGTGCTTTGTTAATGTTGCCTGAGCAGGGGATATAGTCAGATGGCTTGGCTGAGCCTAGAAGTTTGTATGCCCTGATGTACCCTCACCCAGATCCATGGTCACTGCCTCGAAAATGTCTACTATGTGTAACAGTCATGCTCCCCCTGTCACACATCCAAACTGTGTACAGTCAACTGTGTGTAGAACACATATATGTGTGCTGATCAGCTTCATGATGATCACCCCTACAGACATACAGATATGGATACTCAGACAAAGAGGTGTATAGTTATGTCAGTCAGTGGATGCATCACCTCTGTGCATGGGTATAACAGTTGCTGTTGTCCACTCAGCTGGTGTGCAGCCAGTAGTGTTGGCCTGATTCCAAGGGTGTCCCAATGGCGTTAGTAATCCTTCTGAGATCACATGTGGGATGCAGCCTTGAATGTTACCATATTGCAATAGAATGCTGTGTATCTTCCACTGAGACGCCAGTTATGAACTGTTCTGTAAATATGAAAGTTATGGGACAGGTTGTAGGAATGTCATGTGTCACATGTAGTGGGGACAAGGGAGTGTAGTTGATGAAAGGGTGTACAGATTAGGTATGAGTCCAGACACATCATATATGGCATCATGACGTGTGGTTCTGCTTTGTGTGGGTGGCTACTTTTGTCACTTACCATGTCTATTCAACATCACAACACTATGTGCTTCATTTAGCTGAGGAGGTAGTGACTCCATGTAAGGGGGGCACCCTCATCCCAACTGTAAGACAGCACTGTCCACTTGTTATTGTACAGCCTGCTAATGGCAGTTGTCCACCAGTCAGGTTTGCTGAGCCATGATGAACCTGTGTCCCTCCTGTCACGTACAGCTGAGTTCATGCCATTGTAATGCTGCTGACATAATGCATGGGTGTAGCACTCTGCATACTTGCCTGTCCTATCTGAAGGGGGAGGTGCAGTCACACTATGTCAACCATCCCACAGGAGGTAATAAATGGCTGTCGTGACATATATATCTGTATTGTCTGCAATGGGGGGGTACATGCTGGTAGTTCTAAGGAGACTGATCTGTGGTCAGATCCCACCAGGGAAGACCTCACATTGGGGGGCTGTACTGGTTACCCATACTGGTAAACATAGGTTGCACTATGTTGGTTCCCAATGTGGGATGTCATGGCACTGCTGGAGGGCATTGTAGGTAAGGACCTGGACCATCCTTTGGACAAGTGAGTCGTATCACAACAAACCAACACAGTGTGTACATATTACACTTCCATAATGTCTTTATCTGTGCTCTGTACAGACACCTTGCATAGCTCTTTTCCTGCAACATGCTGGAAGTAACTGCAACACTTACTTGCATGGAGGACAACTAGCAGGTAGTGCCAAAGGGTGTCCCCAGATCTCTGAGTCACATCGCCAGACATGCCATGACAGGAGTTACCATGGATACAAGCACTGACACTTGCATACACCTAGTGACACTGAACCAAACACTGTTACTTTTGCTCAAGGTCACAGCATGCCTACCGACCATAACCGGACTCTTACACTATGCAATGGATGTTGGGCACATGTCTTACAACACCAACTATGGCCTGACAAGGTGTATGACAATATTAGGCCAGCAGTCTTGCTGGAAACTGTGTGCATCATGTACAGAGTGTTATGTCAGCTGGTGGATAGGCAAGTGTCCGACAGTCATACTCTGGAAAGATAGCAGTGGGAGACCTGCTCTGCAATGGTCCCAGTCACCAGTGGGATTCACCATCCTCAATTATTGGTGTATCCCATCTACCTATTCCCTCTCTGCAGTCACAGCCACTGTCAGTAACCTCTGACTGAATAAATTAGCAGGTGATTGCATATTGGGAGCTGTCACAGGCTCCCACACAGAACCAATAGTTATCTAGGATGGCCTAAGACATAGTCAGTTGTACTTTGAACCACTGACAAAGACTAACTGCCAATGGCTGCACAATACTATCCTGTGGGACATCACCCACCCCTGCAAAATATTGTAGTGTCTTCACACTGCACATATTTGAGCCATTACACATGAAGTTATGGACACAGAGAGTAATGTAGCCTTTACTTTCACTGGTCAGTAAGATGTGGGAATGCATTCACTGTTGTACACCATACACTGACAGGTTTGGGATGTAAGTCCCAGACTTTCACTGCTGTAATGGATGTGGCAGTCATCATAACTATCACTGTGTGCAATGGCACTCTTGCTGTCTCACTGCACAGGCATATTGTACAACTGTAGCAGCCACACAGGTTCCATGGTACACCAATACACAGCATAGATAACATGTTGTATGGAGTCCATGTCATGACCGTACATGTGTAGTCTGTCCCCTAAATGCTTTGGAGGGGATGTGTCTGGCTCCATACATGAAGGTGTTGGATCCCACTATGTATTTTCCACATATCCATGACAGGGCTAATACATGTATCACATGTTCTCCATGCCTACGACATCATTGTGGTATACATAGAACATGCTGGAGAGACAGGTATGTAACACAGACAGTACACCCTATATGAAACAGGCCCCCCCATTCATGTGAAGCACACATCTGCTGTGACACAGCATGTACAGATTACATGATGAGATACAGAACACAACAATCATAATGAGTGTTGGGCAACTGTCTGTACTGGACACATGATATTCACAGATGAGTCATCTCCATCACCACAGCTTGTAAATGCGTGAGCTCCCAAAACCCTGATGACCCTTACCAAGGGTAGCAGACCCTTTCACAGATTAGGGATGCACAAGTATGCTGAATGCTGCCATTGTCCTTGTTAGCCTGTTATACACATATTAACCTATGGAGCCATGCACTTACAGTGCTGTATCTTACTGAAGACATATTTCTGCTGTGCTGATATGCCATCCTGTGCTGCTTTATTGCCACTGTGCATCCATAGGTTACCCAACAGACTCCTGAAACAGAAATAGAAACAGGTCCATGACACACCTGTCATCATGTAAGTATACAGCCATTACAACACCATACAACATAAGGTACACAAAAGTATGTGGCATACTCATGACAAATGCCAGCATACAGTATCTATCATTAACCACTACAAGTGGCATGGAAAACAACACTGCATTACAGAAGTACATGTTAACTAATATAGTCACCCTGTGCATCAGACACATAGCTTCATTTTCCTGCATCAATGGCAAGGATGACAGGGATATGGCATGGGTATCATCACTTGCACAGGGTGTTGTGCATGGGTGCATGAAGCCTAGGCTGATCCAAATGACTGACAGTATGTGTGTGAGTCAGGAAGGGAAACAAGTAAGATGGACCATGGAAAAGTGCCACGTGTGTTTGTAGGTGACCTGCATTTGACAGTGGTGTGTGAGTGTGTGCATGTACATAGTCAAGCTCAGTGCTAGCCCTATATGTGTGTATGATGGACAGCTTTGGACCATACATAATAGAGTTGACAGTTTACCATCTGTAGCCCCGAACACGGGAACTGGCTCTGCTAGGAGTTACACTGGCACCTCCATGCCCAAGGTCAGAAGCAGTGGTAGTACCTGGCAGTGAATGTTGTCTGCTGGGACCATGTCGCTCATGGGAACACCCAGGACTACAAGCCCATGGCCTGCCACATCATGGTGTGGACAGCACACTTCCCTCTACAGTGCTGGATGTACTGCCACTATGGGAGCATGATTGTGTATGGCCATGTGGACTTTCAGCAGATGGGGTTGCTGCCTTACATCCATGAGACCGACGATCAACTCCAACCACACGTTCCAGCACAGACAATGTGCAGTCCAAGACAGACACTGTCTCAGCCCACCTTCTGTGCATTGCATCAGTCAACCAATCCAGGGTGTCCCCAATGCAGTGGAGGCATTCACAGATGTCAGACTGTGCTGCATCCATAACCCTAAGCATTCATCTGGTGTTCCATTCAAAATGTGCCTGTGCCTCCATGATGATCCAAAACATGTGCCAAGTGACACGTGATGTGACACCTGCAAGGTGGTGGACAAACAGCAGGCCTCCTACAAGCACCTTTGTCAATACACCTGTGTGGCACCTTGTCAACTCTTTGGCTATGGTCAGTGTCTACACTCTCTGGAGCCATAGTTGCCACACTTTCCTGTTTAATGTCCCCACCCTCTGACTGTCCAATATCTGTGGCCTCCGAGGACTGGGTATGTGTGGGCATACTGACTGTGTGCAGTGACAATGGAGGCAGAAGAGGGATGTCTACCTCTGGGACAGATTCATCCCCGATCACCCCCACCTGTGCCTCACTGTGGCCACCATCATCATCAGAGTGTGAAGAAACACTGATATCAGGTTGTCTAGGGGACAGAAACCAAACCTCCCGTTCATCTGTGATAAGAAAGAAAAAAGCGGTGTTTATGAATACCTGCACTATTGTGTAT
This sequence comes from Protopterus annectens, assembly GCF_019279795.1. Classification (NCBI taxonomy): domain Eukaryota; kingdom Metazoa; phylum Chordata; order Ceratodontiformes; family Protopteridae; genus Protopterus; species Protopterus annectens. The sequence goes on along the minus strand of NC_056736.1, from coordinate 295,801,324 downwards.
GAAATATCCACCAATACGCATAATAACAAAGACTCACAACTGGATTAGTGGTCAAATTTACCTCTCTTTTTTTCATCCAGAATAGACATCCTCAGAACAAACTACACATCCAACTCAATACCTTTATAACAATCATTTCAATTAAATCAAGTAAAACATGACCACTACAATTTACCTTTTGATTAAGCAATATGACACTAAACTTGATAAAACAACACATAAAAACCCAATACACCTATCTTAACAAATATAGTGCAATACATGTTTCACTGCCTAATTTAATGTCCTTTAATCGTTTTGTGTTTTAAAAGGCATTTTAGAGTAAATGCCTCATTTAAACCAGGAGGCTTATCTTTTCTTAACTGTCACTGCCAAAGTGTTTTAATTTGTTCAACTACACTTCTGTGATTACCCCCTCTAAGATCCTTATGTATCTGTTCCAGACTGGAAAATAAAAACATCCTACCCTCTTTACACCTGACATTCTGTTTAAACAGGGCATTCATTCTGATCCTTAACAAAACAGTGTCATGTTTACCAGGAGCAGGACCATGGCCTTGGCCAGTACCTGCTGAACCTGTGAAAAGTTGAGGGTGAGGTAATATAAGAACCAATGCATGTTGTAGCACAACAAGGTAATACATCCATATATCTCACATTTACAGTACCTACTGTGTTACTTGTTGCATTGGTCACATTCTGAGTATGATAGTGTAACTGAGGTAAAACCCTACCCCTCCCAAAGAACTAAGACCTGACAGCCACATAAAAATATGTACAGCCTGACACACTGACTGCTTCAGCATTATAATGTTGATCACAGTAAGACTACCTGCATGCTCAGCTGCTGTGGAAACTGTGGCACCCACCTCCACAATGTATGGTGTGATGGATGTCTGGGAGCTGTCATGTGTGCCTAGGGTTATCAGAAATTCCTCAGTGGCCATGAATGGTTGTTCCACTACAGGCCCTCTACCAGTGATGGCACAATCCCTGGCTACATCTGCTGCCCTTCATCATGCAACATTGATAATGTCCATTGCATGGCATCAAACCTGCTCATATGTCCTGCCCTGATGGCCCATGCCATTCACATCATGGACAAGGTCTGTCCACAATGCAGCCCACTGTTCCCTGTTTTGCCTCCACCTGGACAGTAGGATGTGATAATGTTGCCTTAGTCCTTTCAGTATAATTTCATTTTCCACATCAGAGAAGGGTGCATGGCATCTATGATACATGATTCCTGAAAGACAACAAAAGGGGAACATATTACAGGATCACATATGTGGAAGTACACTATGTAGAGATACAGCAAGGACAACATGGCTGACACTATCCACTGCTTGCTCACACATGTCATACTCCACAGTGTTCAAACATGCTAAGTGTATGGATACAACTGAGATAGTAGCAATAGTCAGGTATTCCCATGTGTGTTCTGACAGATACTGCTATATGATCCTTCACCCAACACTTGTGGTGTGTCACCTATGGGCAATCCCCCGATAATATGTCATAGGAACAGTGCCACACAATTAGCAGTGTGCTATAACAACCACTATAAAGGGACAGTCCAATGAGACCAGTGTGCCACAATGACAACAGACAATGCACCCTTGATGTATAATACATCCTGTGTAGGTGTAATACAGCAGGAGATCAATGGCATGTCATTATCACAGGTCCATGAAAGGCTTAATGCTGTATTCTCTATTCCCCATATGTCTATTCACCCATCTGAATCCTGTTGTACACAAAATTACATAACATGATGAAGTGCAGTAGTCCTCTGTTAATATGTGGTGATAGTAAAGTTTTCATAAAGGCATACTCTGTGTGAGGAAAGTCTCATAAAGACTGGTTTCCCACAGCCAACTGCTTGCCTTTTAAACATGCTTCTCATCAGCAGGTGATTGCCTCTAAACCAATCTGTGGGTCTGAAATGTTAATTGCAGCTAACGCAGCTAATTTGCACTATCATCAGCCAATGACATGCAACCACTGCACAGTATATAAGGCCTTCATGTAAATTAGGCCCCCTTTCTGATATGTTGTGCTGGACATTACTGGGGTGAGGAGACTATGTCATTGCGGAGGACAGGTCTGTAGCAGAAACCCTACCATAGAGACGTGTGTCCTACAGGCTGCAGCTGCTGCTGCTGATAGTAATAGACATAGGCAGAAAGTGTGAACACTTTGGAGGACAACAAACTGGAGTAACTGTGGGAGCTGTATCTGCCTTGTTGTAGAGGCAGACCCAGTGTGAGGCTACCCTTTCCACTCCAAATAAGGCATGTGTTTAAGGTAAGTATGTTAGGCAATGGTATCATTAACAGAGTACTAGGCAACATGTTTGCTGTGTCCTTGGGTAAGATGGGGTATAAATATAAGAATATAAAAACCACTTGGGCAACTGCCAGGCCATGTGTTACAGTCTGGTAGTAATTTATAGCATTTATGAGGGCAGGCCTTGTTACAAGCAGGGACTTCCAATGTGTATGTTAACTGTGCAGCTGTTATAATCTGCATAGTGACTTTGGAAGGACTGTGTGGTGCACTCTGATATTAGTGGCCCTCATTTGCAGTACCTGAGTTGACATTCTGTGTGAATGCATATTAATGCATGACGTGTTGCTTTATGCACATATAGTTTTGCTATAGGGATATGTGAAATGTGTTCCCACCTGCAGACCTGTGACCTCCATCAGTGAAAAGCAGACATGTCATTTGAAATGCATTGTGTAGATAAAAAGTGCATGACTCAGACATTAATTGCTGCCTTCACAATACTGTAAATTCACTTCTACACAGCACTGGATCTGAATCCAGGACTGTGTGTGGTAAAATGTACCATTTGCAAGGCAATTAACAGACTGACCTACTGAGTCACGGCTACAGCAGGTATATTTGCAAGATATATGCTCACACATACAGGCTGTGACACACATTTTCAACATCCATCAGTATGTGCGTGGCTTTATATGGATGGATGTATGCACCAGGGTCCCATTTGAATATGTATTTTGCCATTAATGCCTTAGCAGTTGTCTTTCTACATGTTTATGCTGAAAGGTACATTTACCTGCTATCACAGGCCTCACTTACATCCATTATTATGTCTTTGGCTTTCTAGTGGTGCACTATTGCACCAGAGTCCAAGGTACACTCCCATTTTTAATCTTTTTAATTTAATTACATTTTAATCAAGTTTGTGCGATGTGGCTGAAACACGCCTAATGAGTGTAACTGGTAATTACTGTTTTCTTTAAACCACCTGTTTTAAGTAAGAGTTGTGTGGCATGGCAGGCTAATGCAGTGGTCTGCAGGTGCAGTGGTTTTGGGTTCGAAATATCGGACAGGTTTGTAAGTGTGTAGTACAAGTTTAAAAACACATTAGTCAATATAGCTCTATTTAGCTGACCTTAGTGAAGCTGTGCAGCATGGTGTGCTGCAAAGTACCACACTAAAAAAATATAAAGAAAAGAAAAATGGGGAGATAGGAAAGTGGTGAAATGGGGTGCAAGCAGAGGGAAAAACATAGTGAAAGGCAGGTAGGTATGTGGAGGAATGGTGTAGGAAAGAAGGATAGCTATCCATTTCTTGTACAGCAACAACTGTGCATTTTGACAGAATTTGTACATGACTTTGAACTTTCAACTCCAGAGAGAGGGGTGAGGACAACATAACTCCATTGTCAAGTCAGTTGCACCAAATCACATGTGTCTAGTGGACACATGTGTGAAATGGAAAACTACGTATGGGAGGATATTTTGTTTGGGACAGGTGCCAATTTTTTTTTAAGGTGAGAGTGGAATGTTGGGGAAGGGACATAAGTACATGTAGGAGAGGTAATCTGGGTAGGTGAGGATGCATTTTCAAACCAAACAGGACAGACAAGACAGCAAACAGGGGTGGTGTGTGACACATGAGGAGGGTGAACACCTTGGATAGGGAGGGTGTTGTGGAATCCAAGTCCCATGTGTCTCCAGATGGCAGCAGCATGAGTCACATCTCCACCCATGGGACTGTCAGCACTGCTGCTTCAATGTCCTGAGGGTGGCAGTGCTGGAGGCTGGGCACTGGGGCAAGGCTGCCCCACCAGGTTGGACAGCATGCCCTCAATCTGGTGCAGAAGGCAGTCAAACCCATGGTAGACTGTGCTTTGCACCAAGACCGGCAGCTCATCCTGAGTGACAACACCCCCTCCACCATCGCTCCCATAAGGGGGCTGACCCCCGTCCCATGTGGCGGTACTATCCAATGCCACAGATAGTGCAGGGGGAGCAGAGGGGGCACCACTGGTCTGGGTCTCAGAAGTGCTGGAACCCTGTGCTATGGCCAGTTGAGGCAAGGAAGGGGATCATCCAGAACTTACCTTGACGTGCTGTGGTGAACGAGGTATAGCAATAATTTAAGGTTAGAAATAACCAAACCATTGTTAGTATTAAGAGAATGGAACCTCATTTTAATTCATCCAAATATATATTAATGTATAGTATGTGTAACACAACAGTAAATAGTATAACAGTCAGTATGGTAACAGCATGCCAGTAAGAAGTAAACCATAAGGACAACAAAATAATTAGTTTAACAAGGTATGTTAATAGTAAATCATAATAATAAATAAGAAGAAATAAATGAAGATAAGGGGTGGGGAGAGGGAGAGAGAAATAATCATTTACTGACAATGCAGATATATCATTGAGAACAATAATACTAAACACTCTACAGGTGTGTAGTGTCAATTCTGAGTACAGTGACTACAATTCTCCTATAGATGATGTAGCCCATACATATCTCTCAAGCTGTTAGCATGGGTCAGTATGGGCCAAGCAATAACAAATGCAGGTACACAACTACACAGTACAGTTTCACATAATGTGGACTTATATAACAACTGATGTATTTTGTAATCAGATTTGGTAATACATTGCATTCCAGGTAATCAATTTTTCTGGTAATCATGTGACAGACAGATTAGGCAGTTTTAATTACATTACGTGAAATCATGACACTTGAGAGGCATGTTTGTGTACAGTACATTATCTAGACATCTGTCTTGCCTTAGCTGGCAGGCATGGGAATAGAACCCAATAGCTGAGACAGCAGGGGACATCTGCAAAAAAAAAAATAACTTTATTAGTATTGCTGATAACTGTCTGTAAAATGTTAGCACAATCATATCTGCTCATAACATGGGCTATCTCAACCATATACCATTTGTTCCTGGAGTGAGAGAAAAAGAGAGCAGTATGTGATTGAATTTATTTTGCATTCTAGAACTATTACAGTGCTATACTTGACTGCAGTGGCAGTAGAACACACATGCATGCCATACAGCCATACTGCATTTATTGAAACAAATCTCTTTGGGAATCAACTATGCTGCTTAACACTTTATTGGTATTGCGGATGTGTCTGTGAAATGTAACCACAATCATATCTGTTCATAACATGGGCTACCTCAGTAGAGGCCCGGGGAGAAAAGGAAAACATGCAAAAATTAATAAAGCTTAAAAAGTAAAAAGCAGCCATTGTTAGAAAAATGAATTAAAAACTAAACATTTTTTTTTGGTATTACCAATATGCAAGCTGAATGTCTGCAAAACTGGTAAACATGCATGCATGTTCTACAGTCATTGCAGTCCAGTTGAGAGATAAGCACACCATTATGTTTACCAGTTTTGCAGACATTCAGCTTGCATATTGGTAATACCAAAAAAAAAATGTTTAGTTTTTAATTCATTTTTGTAACAATGGCTGCTTTTTACTTTTTAAGCTTTATTAATTTTTGCATGTTTTCCTGGAGCTTTTCTCCCCGGGCCTCTACTGAAAATGGACATGTATCCAGTTAGACTAGCTCGGTCAACAAATGTAAAATAAATAAAAATAAATAAATACCTCACCCATATACCTTTTGTTCTTGTGGTGGGAGAAAAAGACAGCATTATGTGACTGAATTTGTTTTGCATTGCAGAACTAGACTGAAGTGACTGTAGAACATGCATGCATGGAATACAGCCATAATGCATTTATTAAAACAGATTTCTGTATGAATTAACAATGCTGCTTAACACTTTATTGGTATTACTGATAAATGTCTGTGAAGTCCAAACAATATCTGCTCATAGACTGGGCTACCTCAGCCATATACCCTTATTACCTGAAGTAGGAGGAACAGAGAGCATTATGTAACTGATATTGGCCTGGAAACAGTCTTAGAGCATACTATGAGTTAAACAATACAGTTTGCAGGCCATTACTTTTGCATTCTACAGCTATTACAGTGTTACATTTGACTGCAGCAATTTTACCATAGACAAGAAATGCATACAGCTCTACTGCAATGGTTATGACAACACAATCCTGTTGTGCACTATTTTGCTTACTGTTATTGGTATTGTTTATTGTTTATTGCAATGCAGTTGTTATTGTCCATTTATTGCACTACAGCTTTACTTGCCCATTTATTGCACTACAGTGTTACTTGCCAATTTATCGCATAACAGTTTTTATGGTGTTTGTTTACTTTATTGCAGTAAATGTTTTATTCTTTCTTGCTTTTTGCACTACATTTAGTATGATAAATCCATACATACCACACTCACAACGCAACCTGGCCCGATACCCAACATGGGACTCAACATTGCAAGCCCTCTCAGCTGCAGCTGTTGAGAGAGAAGCACACCATTATGTTTACCAGTTTTGCAGACATTCAGCTTGCATATTGGTAATACAGAGGAAAACATACTTACATATTTGTGGGGCATTCCCAGTTCTAGCTTCTTGGACCCAGGTGTCCAAGGTTCCCCTCTTTCTCCTCCTCAGATCATCATAATGGTGATGACACTGGTCACCTGTGAGGGGGATACCAATAACACTGTTGAGTTCCTTGGCCAACTGGTCCCAGGCCTCTGCCTTACACTCTGAGCCATGGAAACCACCCTGCAGCAGCTTGGGTTCATGATTTTTACCAGGAGCCCAACAAATACCCTGGGCTCCTGAACACTCCATCTCTGCACCCCAAAGCACACACCTTCAGTAGCACCACTTGCCATATAACCAGTTGATCAGACTCCAAAGACTCTTGCAGAATTCCCGCCTATTGCACCTAATATATTCTGCTTTCATGCCCTTATACGTCACTGAGCAACATTCAAAAAAGTGCTGCTTTCCTTAGCAGCGCACAAACCAGCTAAATGCAGGTAAGCAGTGGGAAAACTTGCACAGCTGAGGTTTTAGCTAAGCTTAGCACCACGCTAAGAAAAGTAGCTGTTAGCATGTTTAAGCAGTGTTCAGCACTGCACAGCAGTGCCATATTTCCCAAATTTGTAGACAGTTAGATGAGCAGTTGTATTCCTTTCTGCTCATAGAAAAACCTATGATTCCTTGCATTAAGGGTGTACCCAAAGTACATAAGTCCCTGAATCATCCCCCGGTAAGACCCATAGTCGATGGAGGGGGATGGATAACAGAATCTATCTCTCTATACATAGAGAGTAAGCTAGGGCCCATAGTGAGAAGCATACCTACCATCCTTCAAGATACAACACAATTACTGGATCATTTAAGAGAGCAGGAAGAGAGATTAGCCACTAAAAAATACCTGATGGCTACTTTAGATGTACAGAGTCTGTTTACCTCTATTCCTAATAACTATAGCATACAGGCTATCAGAAAAACCCTCAATGCCATAACAACAGTTAGTAATGAAGAAAACATATTAATTTGCACACTACTTGATTTGGTATTATCAAACAATATTTTTATGTATGGTCACCAACTGTATTTGCAACAATGGGGTGTGGCTATGGGCACCTGTGTGCGAATTTGTATGCTAACTTTTTGTCTATAACTGGGAGAAACAGTATCTTAACAGCCATGGCCTAAGTACAAATATGATTACATATAGACGCTTTGTTGATGACATTCTTATGTTTTGGGACGGACATGCCAAGTCCCTGGAAGATTTTATTTTATATTTAGAGTCAACTACATCCTTCTTAAAGTTCACCATGACATACTCTTATGAGACAGTGAACTTTCTGGATGTGACAATATATAGGACTGAGCAATGAGGTATAAATACCAAATTATACCACGAAGAATGCTGGAGAAATAGTATATTAGATCATAGTAGTATGCACCCAGGACATGTGTTTTTTAATATAGTTGAAGGACAGATGAAAAGGATAAAAAGAACATGTAATGCACCACAAGTCATGGAGAAGGAAGTTGAGAGGTTGGGGGTTTACTTTTAGACAGAGGGTATAATAAGTCAGAATTGAATAGAGCAAGGGCTAAGACTTTGGGGGGAATGGAAGAACAGAGTGAACAAGATGTGCCATTTTCCTCAGAGAATAAGGCTTAAATAAATGGGAAACATTGGGTTTGTTTGACCAACTATACGAATGATAATAGGAAGGTAAGCAGCATAATAAATAAGAACCAGCATCTTTTAACTATGGATGAGGAAACAAAGAAGTGGGTGGGGGAAACACCAAGTTTTTTTTCCGATAGGAATAACAAGAATTTAAAATGTTTATTGTGTGGAGAAAGATACAAGGTTGTCACACAAAGTAAGGAACTAGGCACATTCCCATGTGGGAAGTGTAGAATGTGTTATGTGATTTGTAAAGAACAATGCTATCATCACCCAACCATGAACTTTGTTTTTAAACCCAGGTTTTATGCCTCTTGTAATATACAAACATAGTCTACCTTGCTAGTTGTAATGATTGTGAATGTTTTTATGTAGGTAAAACCCTGAAACACCTTAAGGATAGAATATACCAACATTTGTATGATATAAGAAATAAGAATGTACAAAATGATTTAGCGAAACACCTTATAGAATTTGAAAAGCATAGCTTTAGTTTCAGGGTACTACAACAAGTAACTTTGAATACAAGTGGGGGAGATCACAATAATTATTTAGAAAGAGTTGAACTTCGATGGATATTAAGACTTTGAGCAAAAAAACTTCCTGGACTCAATAGTAATATGTATTAAGCCCATGTTAGATGCTCGCCCCCTTAAGTAGCATGCTACTGTTTCTTTTGGAGTTTGTTTTAAGAGCTGATTTTAGCTGAATGGTTTTGATTGTTTAATTGATTAATCATTAATTATTGTCATATGATGTATATATAAATGCAGTTAATTTTGAAGCATTTTAAGGATCTGATGAAGTGTAGATTCTACTACGTGAAAGCGCTTATCCACTGTCTAGTATTTAATAAATCAACTTTTAACTTTCAACGGAACCAGATTATTCAGTTGTGGTGGTTATCTTGGCTCTTTTGCTCATTAAAATTAAACGTATATAATAAATTAAATTATAGACATCTTGTCACTGTTATGGACTTAAACCTAGGACTTACTAAATATTAGGCTATATCTCTAACCATATAGCTACTTGGATATTATGAAAGCTAGTATACCTTCACATATACTACTGGGCTACCTGTTAGCATTGCTAAGCACTGAGCTGCGCCACGCAAATGGGCTTAAATAGACCCAGACATAAATAATTAATTACTTCCAGTTTCTATTTTTAGATGTGTAGTAACTGTTGGCTGTGTATGTGTGAGCGCCACTCAGCACTGCGGCGCTCCATGCACACAGCGCAAACAGCAATTAAAAAAATAAAACAAAAACATACAAAAATATTTCAAATAACAAAAATACATAATTATGATAATTAATGACATCCTGTTTCTATTTTTAGATGTCTGGCAGGTGTCAGTTGTCTATATGTGAGCACAGCTTGGCATTGCTGTGCTTCGCACCTTGCTACGCAAACATGCAAAAAAACAGAAAAAAAACAGAATTAAAATAAAATATTACACATTTGACCCAATTCACAGCGTTTCAACAGTAGTGGGGAGCAGTACAGGCCATCCACAACCACGGGGAGCCTCTACACTTCTCCCTACACTCATTCAATAACCCTGTTCCTATGCTCTCCCTCGGCAGTGTGCCATCTTTAATATGCATGGCGTGCTGCCGAGGGGGAACCATAGGATGCATTCTTTGTAGGCTCTACATGAAGCCTACATGGATTTTATTAAATCCTGGTGACAATTTAGTCCTTAATTATCTAATTCTCCCTGTGTTGAATATTATGGGCTATAGAGGGATAATATAAGGAAAGTGCTTTATTATACAGTATATAGCATATTAAATTTTAATATTCTGAGTAGAGTTAATTGAAAATGGATTTATTACACAAAATAGCATATTTTACTTAATTCATTTTAAAATTAAGTGCTGACTATATTGTTGACTGTGCTTCTTTTTGAAGGATGCACACTATTTTTTATTGGAAATATTAATATAGTCAAATTCCTACAACACAATGTGGTTTGCTACAGAGCAGTAATAGCAAACATCTATTCAATACCTTCATTTCATGTGTGTATTTTTGCAGAAAACACAGTATACCTTTAAGAATGCCTGCTACAAAAAACAATAATCATTTTACTTAGACAAGCTTGCATGACTATATTTCTAAACATTTTTGTTATAGTTTTCAGGCTTCCAATTAAGTTAAAATACAGATTTCAGATACTATACCAGACCCATCAGTCTACTTATATGTTGAATTATTCATTTCTGAGCATTCCTTTAATTATGATGCTCTTTTCAGAAATATTTACATTAAAATAAAATAAACCTTGATTAATGTTCTGATAACCATAAGATTACCTTACCAGAGATGATACCATATTCTATTTGTCACAGATTATGGCTATAAAGGTCATCCTGTCACTCATTCACTCATAATGCCACAACCTCTGCAATCTCTTCACCCTTTGGATTTCTAATACAATAAGTCATAAAACAAAAACAACGTCAGGATTTAAAAAGGCTAAGTGTGATGCAGAAGCCTTAACCCTAAAGATTTTCATATTGTGGTAGGCTAGCGTAATTCAGAGACAACTCTTCTACTACAGTTTCCATTAGCAGAGGCTGTACCATAGAAAGTTAACAAGTACATGCAGTGCACATTATTTGTAAATACAGAAGCCTGTTTTACATTCATCTGGATCTTGGATACTATGATGCAGTCTATGCTCAGCATAATTAAAAAAAAAAACACATGCATTCCCTACTCTTAGTTTTCTGCATAACCTCTGACATATAACTGAACTCCTGGCTACTAACCACATATTTATTGTATACTGCAGTGGCTATAGACATAGCTTTATATATGCTCCATCCATACATGCTGATATATGCCAGCCAATTCCTGTAGCAGCCCCATGATTTTACCAGACAATGGGCTGGGGGGGGGTAGAAGTAGATTGCCAGGTCCTTCTTCCATATCACACACAAACATACACTCACATACATTTCAGGTAATTTCATCATGTTAGACAGAACACAGTACTCCTAAGCTGCCATCTGCAGCATTTCCTCCTAAATATCAGTGCTGAATGTAATTGTTACATGAAGCAACGTGCAAATAAACTTCACAGTCAAATGATTGTTTAAAAATCATGTTTGTTTTACAAATGTAAGGTCTGCAAATTGATGATTGTCTTTGAATCACAGTGTATCTCCAAGCATATCAGCATTAATGCATTAAATGCATAGTGCTCAGTACTGCAAGTACTGCTCTGTGTTACACACAGCTTAAGTGTTACTTTGCACTAAACACATAGCTTTTTACATAATGTGACAGCTCAACACTATATGAAGTTAACCTTTTCCATTGCTCATGCAAGTGAACCTGAGCACATACTGCTAGTGCTAACAATTTGCAACAGTGTTTTACAAGAGTAATATAAGGCATCAAGCACTTGTGAACCATTATGTGATCTCATCCCAGAGATGAAAGTTATATGGCAAGTATTTATAAGACATAAGACAGACCATTAATAGAATATAATATTCTTTTTGGTTATAGTTTGGAGGACAACATAATCAATTAGAATCTGACCAGAGAATATTTACCAATGATGAAAAATGTCAGCAACTGAATTTTTATTCATTACATTATACAGATTACAGAGGAAAATGAATATGAGCTTGCAAAGTAATTGTTAATAAGGAATTGGGGTATGTTTAATTTAGAAGTATATACTGGATATAAATCTCACCAATTTAATAATTTAAATGTTTATAAGACATAATAAAACAGAGCTAAGGAGGGCATACATAACTTAGTTGATTCCAGTAATTTGTAATAGTTTACCTGCCTTAATTTAGAGTTATAGCAATCTTAATATTTTTTAAAAATCTCTTGACCGATCGATGGGTTAAGAAGTGTACAACTCTAAATTTAAATAGTCGGTGTTCCTCGAAAGGCTTTAAGCCAGAACCCTCTAATCATGTCCTTAAAACAACATGTAGCTGGCAATCACTCATTATAACTCTAGTACCTGCTTTAATATTTGGGAAAAGGTGAGAATTTGCCTCATATTGTATGCTCAGAAATGCTAAAAGGGAATGCTAGGGCAACCAAGAGGCTTGAAACAGAGAGTCCTTACCTCACCCACCAGCCAACTGCTCCAGCCACAGACAAATGTTTGGAAATAGTGATGGTGTTCATGGTATTTTACACTATTTAGGGTGCTGTACTGTAAAGTAAAACACCAATTGGTACCTCAAAATACTGACAAGCATTCCACAAAGTTAAGAGAAGCGCTGTCACATATAGAATCATCTGCAGTGGTGGTGCTACCATTAAATCACAGAAAAAAGGTTCACATCAAAAGGCTACCCCCAGATCTATTTTTTAATAATGACTGTCTTGTCATTTTATAGGGCTGGGCAGTGTGGCACATTCTAGCCATGCCAGATAGCCGTGGTTGCTGTAATCTGAATAGTAATGTAGAAACACTTAAAACTAACCAGGGTAAATGTGTGGTTCTTAAGGAACTGTACTATATAGATGTATAATTAAAGGTACTTCATATTCTATTTGGCCATTTGTATTAGCACAATCAAAGGTATATTTCAATATGTAATACTGACCAACTATATGATGCTGCATTGCAAGACTGCTAGGGAATTGTTAGTGCATTTTATCAGTACTTTGCAAAACTAGGATAGGGAATAGTCAGGTAAGTTCACATATGTGTACAAGTGCTTAATACAGTACTTTTCAAGTTTTTATGTTGTATCATGGAGAAATGCATATGTTACTCTGGTCTTTTATACAGTTTTACTTGATGTGAAAACCTTAGATGTGTTTGATACAGGCTACCTAAGAAACTACTTTTCCTCCCACCATTTCCAGTAAGTCATCTACAGGAGGGGGCAGCTCTTGTTGCTCTCTCTGTGGTGAAAAGAGGGAACTGTGCACATTCTGTGACCATTCACAGTAATGAGAGATGATAGCCTTGAATACTGAGAGCAGTTATCATGGGAGTCTATCTTTTTCTGCAGCCATTCCCAGTAAATTGTCTGCCAGAGAAAATGGCATCAACTGCCCAGCATGGACCACCGAGGAAACTGTACCCGCTCTTGGAGTGATTTAGTAGAACACCATCTTTGCTTAAAAGGCAGTCTACAATAAAATTTGTTCTTTTTGCTGTTCTTACATTAAATAGCATGTATGCATGGGAGGCAGCCTTTGCTGTTATTTGTGGTTTAGAGGGAAGCACTATATTTTTTGCAGACATTTCTAGAAATAAGTCTACTTAGGATAACGGCTTACCTACTGGACTTGATCCACAGCAGACATTTGTCTTTCATTGTGAGAAACATTTCTGTTGGGGATGCTGGAGCCCCCACTGATGGGTGGCTATGTGGCTGGGTTTTGTCCTCAGTACTATACAGTAATCTTGCATGTGTCTAAGGAATGGTCAGAAGCACACACTTGGTTTTAACTTATGCAAGTCATCTGCGGATTCATTTATGGGGGATTGGTGTAAGTGTAGATATGCAGGATGTGTCTACTTACATTTTTTAGTAAAGCTTGGGATCCACCAAAACATTCAGATGTTTTATTTTCTCTGTGCTCAATTAGTCTGACAATAGGCAACTTTGCATACAATCCATTCTGGAGATCATTTACTGTTGTTACACACTGGTTAAAGTTGGTTGCATACCCAAACTATCTATTCGTAGAAGTTTTTCCTCTGCTAATTTCAGTTTTAAAAATAGGTGGGGGTACAAATTGTGCAAATTGAAGATTATTTTCATTTAAAGAAACAAACAATGGCTCATGTCTACAAGGCAGTACAGGCAACTGAACGTATGACATCCATTTCCTCATGGCTTCAGCAGCTATGAATCCAATGATGCATTAGGAGATTCAACCTATATGAAGCTAGAACAGCTGATTGTTTAATACAGTGTTCTAATTTAATGAGCATTAAGGGAGCTCAAAATATGTTAGCGCCTTAAAGATGTCAGGTACCTGTCTGACAGTTGTCTGCTAACCCTAAGCTACAATGACTAAGTATATTGATAGTTCAAATGAGTATGAATAAGATGGGTATTTTGTTACAGCAGTACTCCAGTATCAGTGGCTTCAGTGGCTCATAAATAAAGCCAGCTGAACAGCAGGGAAATCCATCGTCTCAGAGCAGCCTCATACTGGAACAGTAAGTCACATGGTTCTTATAAACCACTGCAAACAATAAAGGAAGAATTCAAAGTTAGATGCATGGGAGGTTGTTGAACCTAATAGCTATGCCTTCAGCAATCAGATTTATCATACCCTGGTAATAAATTGAAATGCAGTTTAACCATGATGAATTAGTGGGCAGAAAGAGAAGTCCTCATCCCTTAATGTCTGTCATATAAAGTCAAGTGAGAGGAGATGGGTGAAATGGTAGAATTGCACAAAACAAACCACCTGTAGAGAAGCTGAATGTTGGAAATATATTTTTGTGAAATACATTCAAAACTTTAAAATAATAAAGTCTTTCATACTGACCTTGAAGAAAAACACATCATAGCTACCCGTGTCTCCTTTAGGCTTTAATATGTCTTCTGTTTTCATGATGGCTATTCATATTATAGACATTGCTGATTCATTTTCATATTTCTTGATTCTGAAATAAGTAAAAGTGAAGTAAATGCCACATGTTCTAGCCCTTATGACTGTAATGTATCATGTAAATTTAGAGCATTCTGCCATCTAGTATTGCAATTTTCTAGCATTTGACGTCATTCTAAATGATGAATATAACCACGACAAATGACAGCTGCGGGAGAAGATTGGGAGATGTTCTAGGCACACTGATCTGTAAACTTCCAAATTCCTGAAAAAAGCATGCATTAGTAATACGCCAAAGACAGCTGACATAAAAGACATGCTGGATGTAATTACACCATTAGCATTCACCTCAGTTATTCTACAAAATGAAAAACAAAACAACCAGTTAGCACATTTTAAAAGCATACGCAGTTATAGAATGAATGTTTTTAACTATGAAATGTTTAATGTTAGAACAAAATCTCTACATTTAGGTACTCAGTATATTAAAATACACACACACACACACACACACACACACACACATATATATATATATATATATATATATATATATATATATATATGTATATGTATATTATTTTCAGAAATGATGTCAATTACAGCTTTGCTATTGGCAACCTGTTCTGTAATTATTAAAATGTCATTGTTAGCATGCACTGCAGAGGATCATTTATAGCTCAATTTCAGCAAGATCGCTTTCTCTACAAAATTGCTATTAATGTGTAATTTCCTTGCCCTAGCATTTTGCAGTACCAGTAAAGAATACCACTGCAGCCTGAAATATAAAAAATGTGTTTTATCAGTCTCACTCTTTTCTTTAGATTTCATACAAGTGGTATTCTGACTGTGAGGTTAGAATCCAGGAGTGATTAAAAGGGTCTAACTTAGACACACTCACTGTTCCCAAGGGAGGACATTTTTTCCGAGTATCTCTCAGAAATTGTATAGCTCAAACAACACAGAATGTTTAGAACTGTCTAAAGTATTGTCTGCTGTACATGACTATATAAAACATGTTTTCCTGAGAATACACATCTAAAATATCCTTTTATGGTTGCAAGTGGTGACAATTAAAAATAAAGTGTCCCTCTCTGAAGTGCATAGGGGTGATACTGTCATAGCTGAGTACATGTTTTAAATGATAGTTGGGTGGTAGGGGGCAATAGCATAAGGTTTGGATACAAATATACATTTCGGGCTACATCGCTGAGTGAAAATATGAAACACTAAATTAAAGTCATTGATTTCTTTATTATATATACTTTTAGGTCATTTAATTTATATCTTCCAGTTAAGGATGTAGCTTCTCCAGAAGAAAATGAAGTGGTATGTAGTGTTTTGGCTGTCTGTCATTGCACATATTTCCTAATTCCTACATTTCACTTTTATTGCCACAAAGTTGAAAAACAAAACACTGTTTAACTGGCGCCAAGTAGTTTTGCAGAAAAGGCGAAACTAGACATTCATAGGATCATAGATTCTTGCGTTCAATTATCAAGGTTATGACCTACTGGCCTTTGAAAAGCTTAATAAACATAACCCTTGTCAATATTTCCAACTTTTCAAATATTCATCAAGATTATATTTGAAGGACATTACCAACAGACTGGGTGACACAATGGCAGAGCAAGGGGTTCTCCAGTTTGAGTCTCATCTGGTTGCCTTCTGTGCAGTGTCTGCATGTCTTCCCTGTGTTTCTGTAGATTTTCATCTGGTTCTCTAATTTCCTCCCATATCCCAAACACATGCAGTACGTGGATCAGTGATCATAAATTGTCAGTAAATCTGGGGTTATGTTATTGATAGAGGAGAAAGGCTTGGCAATTTACTTCTGTTCCCTACTTGCCTAGTAAACTCCATGGATGGTCATGGTTGTTCATTGGGTCACTATAGGAGTCAGATGTGACTGTACAGCAATAGATAGATAAAACAGGCTTCTCATAGTAAGATAAAGCTTATTCAATAATCTTGGAAGGCATTTTGCAATGTAACTGTTGCTTTTCTGACTCCCTATCAAGTGTTAGACCTGAAATTGCGGGTTTTGCAACTCCAAAAAATAAACTGCAATACAAACAAAAAACAGCAAATGTCAAAAGTTACTCATATCATCAAAACATTTCAATACGATTGTTTTACATATGGGAAACGGCACCCTCCGTATGCCAGATACTTTTATATACTAGCTCTAAATTCCCAGTTCATTAAATACTCCATTGTACTGGAATATTGACCTTAGCATATATATATATATTCATCTGTTTGTACTTGCTGTTCCACAGTTCAAAGGATTGCATTTAAGACCCTCCATATTTCAACAGCCTCCCCCCTCCTCTTCTGTAATTGATCATTAGATGTAGCATTAGGTTCCCTGATCAGCTGTTAACTTCTACAGTAGCACTTCTCTGGCACAAACGTACAACTGGAACAGAAGTTGCACTATAGACTAGAAAAAGGTGTCTCTAAGTAATCTTAAGAAATGGAATATGATGATAGTTATTAGATGCTTTAAGGGTAGTTCAGTATTTTAAAAAACAATAAATTGTCTAGTAAGGGATATTTCTACTTTTTCAAGTTGTTTCAGACATATTTTAAAAACAATTGAATACAGCAATGTATTCAGTAATGTGTTACATCAGTGAAGTACACAGTCGTACCTGAATCTCTCTGGAGTGACTAGATACTGTATGCCATTAGAATTAGATGGGCTAAATACTATGATTTTCTAATTTTGTAAACATACACTGGAGAAACTTGAAACTGTTGTATTACACTTTCCTTAGCTATTTAATGATGTTGTCATTTTATGATATGGCTGTTTATTTTATAATCATAATTTATGTACAGTTCACCCAATCTGGGGATGCTACATATATTGACATTAATAGCCAGCTGGAAGCATGGTGCCACTATGATCCTCACTAGGCAAGTTGTTTATAAAATGGATGGATGAATAGACAGATGGCTGATCAGATGAGAATAATTTATTCATAACTTCTCTGTGTCTAGCTTGGATACCTCTGAAAAGAAGACTCTGGATTGCATCTAAAACCATCTGTGAACCTACAAAGTTGATATAAACATATGTTTGCACTTGCTGTAACTATCTCAGTGTTGTTTAACAGTTCTGTGCTGCATTTATTGATTTTGTTGAATTTATCACTTTTTCAACCTGCACTTATTAAAAAATGCCATTTTTTTGTTTCTGTATTGCTCTTAGGTCATTTTAACAGTATTCTGCTATTTTCTAATGTCATAGGTTCATAGGTAGGTACTAGGCTATTGGCCTAGGGGCTATATAAGCCTAGCCAAAAAGGTACCCTGGCTTTTGCCACCCAAGAAAATGATTTTCCTGTGCCCCCATCGAGCAGAGCCACAGAAGTGATCCCCAGGGTGAATTTCCTATTTCACATCCAACCATCAAGATTTTTCTTGAAGAGTGCTAATGAGGAGCTTTGTTTGATATGGCTAGGCAGTTTGTTCCAGAATATGGGAAGTCTCTGGGACATTAATCTATCCCTCCAGCATGTTCTGTTTATTGTGGTGATAAGGTTTGGGTCCCTAGAGCATGTAGCTCAGAGATATTGGGATTTCTTTAAGTGGAGCATGTCCAACAGCTCTGGGTTTGCCATAGCTTTGTATGCTAGGCAGAGATCGCCTCTGAGTAGGTGATATGCAATGGAGTAAAGCTGGAGTTTTTTAGATGGTCTGCATAGGGCATCTGTTTGAGCCCAGTAATCCTCTTTGTGAGGTGAGCCCAGTAATCCTCTTTGTGAGGTATTTCTACTGCCTTTCCAGTTGTTGTAGATGTCTTTTGAGGTACATACCAAAAGGGGCATTGTACTCTATAATGGGTCTAATGAGTGACAAGTAGAGCGGAATAATGACCTCTTTTTTCTTGGATGAGAAACCTTTTGTGATGAGGTGTGCCATGTAAAAGGATTCCCTGACTACTGTGGCGATGTGATTATCAAAGGAGAGACTACTGTCCACCTGTGTCTCAAGGTCTCTTATCACACTTTTGGTGTTAAGTAGACTACTGCCTATGTGGTAGTTCATGGGTACAGAGTTTTTACCAAAGGGGATGACAACGCACTTTTTGGCATAGAGCTTGAGGCCATGGCTTTGACACCAGGCATCTGTCTCAGTGAGGTCCTTTTGCAGGATGTCCACATTGTTAGGAGTTTCAGTTATGGCTCCTAGTTTGCAGTCATCTGTGAACTATGTAGGCAAAGACCTTCTGTGTTAGCCTGTACTTCAGAGAAGTAGATACCAAACAGGAGAGAAACTAGGACTGAACCCTGTGGTACTCCACTTGTCACTGGCCTGAAGTTGGATTTGGAGTCTGCTACTTTCACAGTGTGGGTTCTGTCAGTGAGCCAGTTGGCTGATACTGTAAAAGCTGCTCCAACTTTGTCAAAGTTCTCCTGAGTTTGCCAAAATATTTCTAAGTTTTGCAAAGTTGTTCTGTGTTTGTAGAAGTTTTCTAACACTTGTGCACACTTTTATGTTTAGGAACATTTCTCAGGATTTGTGAACTTATTTCCAAGGATTCCTAATACTGCAGAAATTCTGCCTTTTGTTGTAAAGCATTTGTTAATGCACTTAAGCTCAAAAATAGTTCATTTTACATTAAGGGGTTTTATTCTGCACTCTGGCAGGAGCAGAGGGCTGATTCAACCCATATGAGTTGAAAACTGTTGGTGGAAGATTTTTTGTGTGTTTGTCTGAGTGGTCTGAGAGCTTAATTGTGTAAAAGTCTTTCATCCTGCTGATATAAAAGCCTTATATTTTTGTGAGACTGTGCTCATTTATTCAGAGCTTCCCTGTGTCTGGCTTGGGCAACTGTGACTACAAGACCTTGGATTACATCTAAAATGATATCTGGACCTACAAAGCTGATATAAGTTTTTTTTTTCGCACTTGCTCTATCTCAGTGTTGTTTAACAGTTCTGTGTTGCCACATTTATTATTTTTGTTGAATTTTTCACTGTTTTTCAGCCTGCACTTTTTAAAGAAACACCATTTATTTATTACTGTACTGCCCTTAGATCATTTTAACACAATTCTGATATTTCCTAACTTCCTTTGATACTGCAAAAGCTGTTCTGAGTTTGCCAAAGTTCTCCTGGGTTTGCCAAAGTATTTTTCGGTTACCCATGCCTTGTATATAAGCAAATCTCTCCAGTTTAAAATCCTCTATAATAAGAAATGCTCTCTGTAGTCTCCTACTATTCATAGCTGCTTGAACAGCTGCCAGTTTGTGCAGAGGGCAGCATCACTGCAGGTCATCTTGTAATATACTGCTGAACACTCTCACTTAGACCTTTAAGTGACTTTCCCTTACCCCTTTCCATCTATTAAGGATCTGGTATAATGGATAGGCACTTCCCTTTCATCTCTGTTTCTGGACTGGTGGATATGGGCATCTAACAACCATTTAATTTTAGAAGAGACAAATAGTGTGTGAGAGATGTAGATATGCAATGTCATTGGCAGCAAAGGTCTCACATATACACATACAAAATACAAACCAGGTTGTCAGCCTTATATCCAAAACACTCACTACCAACTCTAAGGAACAAACATATAGATCCATATACATGGAGGTACTCACATGTAATCTATCAAACTGTCCAAGACCTCCTAAAACATTGCTCAATGCCCCTGCACACACTCAAAAAAGACAGTACCTCACACAACACATAACTCTGAAAATCATAGTAGCTCAGCCTCCAAGCCCATGAGGCAGCGCACCACACAGCCAAACAATCTAGTTAGCGGGATTCCATTGTAAGACATACTGATGTCCCCCTTTTGCCAGTCTAAACAAGGAGAAGATCACAGTAAGCGCTCAGTCTGGAACCAGGATCCACTAGATGACACATGTACTTGCTCTTTAAACCAAAAGTACCAGTATGATACTGTCATAGTGGATGTAAACAACCTAAGATGTCATCATTGGACTATATGAAGAGCAACATGATGGAGCCCTCTGAATATGTGTCCCAGGTGGGTAGGAATCTAGCCTTGAATATCACCCTACCTTCACCAATGATGATGCCACAGTACCAGCAAAAATGATTGACTTCAACTATTGGCTTAATTTCTGGTGTCACAACAAAGGGATCCAATCTCTGTCAGCCTATGGAAACATGATCGACAAACCACCATGCTTTGCCAGAGATGATATGCATTTCTCACCATATGGCTTCCAGATACTGGCAAAAATGTCATCTAACTCCATAGTGCCTTTTTAGGCTGTGCCAAGTTGTTAAATCCTTCAGCATTACAAAAATAACTCATGACTACCCAAAGGTCCTGCTGCTCAATGCTAGGAGTTTAAATAAAAAAACTGCACTCCCTGGAAGTACTTCTCACCCTGGAGAATGCAGGCATATGTGCAGTCACAGAAACATGGTTCAAAACCATGGAAACCACACCAGCTATCAAAGGCTACAATGCCTTTCATGCATTTCAAACCCCCTAAGCTCAGGATAAAACAAAGAGAAAAGGTGGCTATGTTTTCAGAAAGGAAAGTACACTGCTAGACAGGTCCAACATCATGACTCTCACAAGCTGATCCACGCCCAACTAACCAGAGGTACAATGCCCTATCATATCCTCTCTAGCCACAGATCCCCTAACATGAGTCTGGAAATCCACACCTCCCACCTAAACCTACTGGAATATTTTAACATTCAGCCTAACAAAATACTTATAGGTGACTTCAACTACCCCTCCATAAACTGGGAGACTTATATGACCCATAATTTACTTGCTCAGAGGTTTTTGGAGTTTGTCAACACAAACACTCTGGAGCAACTAGTTAGATCCCCAACTAGAGGTACAAATATCCTAGATCTGATACTCATGTACATGGGGGATGCTGCTACCTCTCATGAATTAACTCCTTCCTGGTAAGATCTGACCAAAAATGATTTTCTTTAGTATTAAAACTAACCTAAAATCCTTATCAAACTCCAAATCTGTAAAGAACTTTGCTAAGGTCAATTACCTCAAACAAAATTTATTTTATTTTATTTTACATTTGTTAACCGGGATAGTCCGACTGGACATGTGTCCATTTACAGCAGAGGCCCGGGGAGAAAAGCTCCGAAATTAATATATACAAGTAGTGAAACTTATATTGTAGAAAAAGCTCTACAACAATTTACATTAATAATAAACATAATTTTGTACAACTTATATTGTGGAAAAGCTCTAGAACAAATTACATTAATAATAAACATATTATTGTAGAAGTGACAAACAGACAAATAACTGGTCAAAGGTACATTTCACAGTAAGAAAGCAATAGTTAAAAATAACCCAAAAAAAAGGGAATTCATTTATTGAAGTGGGGGTTCCTGAGTTTGTAGCAGAACATCTGGAGACTGCATCTGCATTATTTATATGCAGTTTCAAACATAGGGGTCTTATGTGATGCATGGGCATAACCAAGAATTTAACAGGTGTTCTTTGAGAGAGTCTTTGAACAGTGTAGTTGAAAGAGCTGAGGTCAGAGAGGTGGGAAGGTTGTTCCAGTTTCTGTTAATGTTGTGGGAGAACAGAGCTTTTCCAGCAGAGTAATTGGCTTTATAGATACAGAGGAGAGATTTTTCTGAGTAGCGGAGGGGACGATTTGCTATGTACTGGGTAAGGAGTTTGTTTAGGGATGGGGTTTTGTCAGGATGTTTAACAATATTGCAGGCAAGTAGTTGTTGATAGTTAAGTAGTTGGGGGAGTTCTAACCATTTGAGTTCTTGTAGTGCCTGACAATGATGGGTTTTGGAAGTGCAGTTATTAGCAAATCTGGCAATTTTATTGTAGCAGGATTCAAGTTGTTCAAGGTCCTGTTTTCTAGTGTGGGTAAGGATAGGTGCGTCATACATGAGTGTAGAAAGTAGGTGTGTTTGGGCGAGTGTGATGCGTGCCTGATCAGATAGGAATGTTTTGTGTCTGTATAGGGTACCCATTTTCTTGTGGATTTTTTTGATTGTTTGTGATATATGAACATCAAATAGCAGTTTATTGTCAATTGTTACTCCAAGTAGTTTGGTGTGGTCAGAGGGAGAGATGTTAGTACCATTTTTGGATGTGATTGTAAAAGGAGGTTGGGTGGTTTTAGTGTTATTAGGAGCAAATATGAGTAACTTGAGCATGAATGCATCTTTCAAGTATTTAGATAAGGAGGTAAGATGGCTATGGGACAGTAATTAGAGAAATTGTAAGCATTACCACCTTTATGAAGAGGAATAATGTATGATACCTTCCATAACTGTGAGATGTAAGATTCCTGAATGGAGTAGTTCATAAGAATGGAAAGTGGGTAAGATAGTGAGTCAGCTGCTATTTTTAAGAAATTGGCTGGTAGATTGTCTGTAGCAGCAGGGACAGGTGACAGGGTAAAGGATGGAGTATTGTTGGGGGGTTGGTTAGGGGTCTAGGTATGGTTGTTATTGGAGAGTTGTGCAGATAGGGATAGGATGGTTTTAGTGAAATGGTGGGTAAATTGGAAAGCAATGTCTGTAGTGTTGTTGGTGGTGGTTGGAGTTGGAGTGGAAGTTTTGCCTGGTTTCAGTAGGGAGTTGATGGCATGCCAGAATTTTTGGGGGTAATTATTATGTTTGTTTTGGACATTAAGGAAATATTTTTGTTTATTGAGTATAGTTTGTTTTTTTGCTTGGTTTCTTTGTTTTTGGTAGTTTTGTTTGGATGAGTTTGTCTTTTCTCTTTTCCATGCTTTCCATGACTTATCTCTGGCTTTTAGTAGAGCTCTTGTATCCCTGCTTAGCCATGATGCATAGTTTGTTTTTACTTTGATTCTTCGAATGGGTGCTATTAAGTTGAGGACATTGATTAAGGTGTTATTAAAGTAGTGTACTGCTTGGTCTAAATTTAATGCTAGTAGTGGATCCCATTTACAGTGTCTTAGGATATGGTTGAGACTATCTATATTCAGTTTACTTTCATCTCTAACTTGTCTAAAAATTATATGGTTGGAAGGATTGGTGTGTTTACGTTGAAGGAATGTGGGGAGGTGGTCACCTAGGCTGTCTGGTAGACATCCATTGAGATATTTTTCTTTTGGGCAGTTGATTAGTGTCCAGTCAAGGATTGATTGCTTGTTGGATGTTTTGTCTATTCTAGTAAGTTCCTGGATGAGCTGAGTAAAACCATAGAGATTTATATAATTTGTGGTGTTGTCGGAGTTACAGGCTAACCAGTCTGTATTTAGATCACCTAAAAGAATAGTTTCCTATGGTAGCATAACAGAGATCCATTGTAAGATCTCTTCTATGGTGGAAGAGTTATTGCCTGGTGGGATGTAACAGCAGATAAAGTTATTTTTTTGGCATTATTAATGAATAGAGTTGAGATTAAAGTTTCAGCATTTTGAAATGAAGGAATAGGGTTTTCAAGGGGTTTTATGTTGAGTGTATTTTTAAATAATATGGCGACTCCTCCTCCCTTTCTGCCTGTTCTATCATGCCTTAGTATGTTATAACCTGGTGGAAGAATTTCCTCATTCTGTATGTTGGGTTTCAACCAGGTTTCTGTAATGGTTACTATGTTTGGAGAGTAATGGCTTATAAATGTGTGTATATCAGGGAGTTTGCTAGTTATGCTTCTTGTATTGCTGCTAATGATAAGTACATCTGATTTTTGTCTAGGTGGGAGTAAGGTATTATTTGGCCCTGGGTTTGGGTGTATGTCTCCTGATATGAGCATTTTTTTTGCAATTAGTAATGTGTGTTTTAGTTTGTATGTTATTATTATGTAGTGTACATCTGATAGTTTACTGGTATAGGTTGTTGTTAAATGGACTTTATATATGTGTAGCATTAGGCTGTCTTTGAATAGTGTAGCACTAATGGGGAAATATGTGCATGTGTGTGGTGTAGTGTATATATTTGTGCTGTGGTACCTAGTGTTTTGTACAGGTGTGCCAGGGTGAGTTGATGTGAGGTTTGTTAGTATTATGAGGGTGAGCAGGAGACAACTTAAAAAGATTGTCATTGTGTTTCAGTTATGGAATAAAAATATGGTGAGGTGAAGGGAGGGAAAGGATGGCTTGAAAGTATGTGATAGTTGAAAGTAGGAGGTGACTTTCTAGTTGCTAGGGGTGTGGGAGTTTGTGTGAGTGTGTGGCTGAAGTGTGATAGGCTGCTTTGGTTGTAGTTGTGGTTTATTGGGTTTAAATGTAGAGGTGCTGGGGTGGGTAGAATTAGGGGGCAGGGTAGGGGAGCGGAGTGAGCCCGCAGGGTGAACGAAGTGGGTAGAGCTACGGAGTGGGTAGCCTATTAAGAAGTAATCAGTTATACAGTGAGACTGTACACTACCAAGGCTTTGAGTAGGTACGTGGCACTTTCTGTAAACAACTATGTCAAATATAATGCAAGGGGTGTCCTTCTACTCCCAGTTTTCTGAGGAAAACTGCATTAAATACAGAAGGCAAAGTACTGTGCTCAGTACTATGGTGGGAGTTTTAAATGTATAGGTCAGATTTCTACAGTTATGCCTTTCTGCCTTTATGTCTGTATGGTTGTTCCTTCTTGTTACTTTTATGGGGGGATTACTTAGTTATTGTGCTTGAACTAGGATCACTAGAGTTGGTTTATACAGCAGAGTTGGTGCCCTTGAGCTTAGTAAGTAAAATACTGAGTTCTTATGTTCTATGTTCTACTGTCATCATGTGGTAAAAGTGGAGAACTACAATAACCCACTTACCTAGTTAGGAAGTAAGGAGGGCAAGATAATATAGGTTCATAGGTTAGTACTAGGCTAATTGCCCTTGCGATCCATTGTAAGCCTAGCCAATTATCCCTCGTGAGACTCAAACCCTGCACCTTGTGTTTCTAAAGCAAACACCTTAACCATTAGGCCACCCTCCCAACCTTAATGGGATGGATGGCCTCGGGTTAGGTCTGCAGGTGTGCTGGCCCTTACAATTAGTTTTGTGAAAAAGCACTCAGTGTTGATAATTATATAACAAAACTGTAGGCAATCACCTACACTGTGAGGCTGATGGAAGGCTTGTTTAGGAAGTCCAAGTTCAGATTTTCAGTTGAATATTCTTTTGGGTTCTGTTGGGTACTCCGTTAGGATGTTAGATTGCAGGAGGGGAGTCAGCCCGTGTCTCAGCACAGGATTACCAGGTTATGGTTAGTAGAATGCAACATTACATATTCCTTGGCTTGCACAGATGAATACAGCAGGACAGTGGCTACTCGCTTAACTCTGTAAACTTCCATGCCCCTCCAAACCCAGATGGCACTGAGGCCTACTCTGAGCTGTACACAAAAGCACTGTACAACCACATTCATAGCTGCATAGAGGAGGCAGTACCTGTCCAAGTTAAACCTGATTACTGACAAAAATAAACCACCCTGGTGGACCCCTAGCATAAATAGGCTATTTCAAGAAAAGGAAAAAAACCCTCTCCAAAGCCAAGAAGAAACAGACAAAACAGTCCAAAACGATAATCACCAGTCTAAACAAACAAATTAGAGGGCTGCTCAAATCTGCTAAAGCAACTATGAGGCAAATATAGCCTCCCAGATGAAAGTTAACCATAAGGCTTTTTTTATTATGTTTGTAACCTCAAGAGAAACACTTAACAATGTGCCGGGTTAACTATGATTGGCAACACTTATACCCAGCCTGAAACTATAGCAAACCTGTTGGCCAACAAATTCAGTTAAAACCCCCTCCCCCATCCCAGCACCTCATACCAAACCCAAATAAATACCCACAACCATCCCCCTACCGGTCATTACAAGGCAACAGGTCTGCATGCTACAGCCAAAAACTCCACCTCCATGGGTCTTGACAACATTCCAGGATGCTTCTTAACTAGCTTAAAACAAACTCTATTAGGGCCACTAGAAACCTTCTTTAACCACAGCTTCTGGACAGGCTTTCTCCCAGAGGAATGGAGGATGACAACAGTCATCCCTCTGCACAAGGGGCACCTATCCACTGACCCAAGGAACTACAGACCCATAAGCTTGACCAGTCTTATCTGCAAGGCCATGGAGAGAATTATCATGGACCTGATCAATAACAACATAGGAACTCTACAAAAACTAGACCAGACCTAATTTGATTTTGTCAGAGGGCGGTCTTGCCTGCTTAATATGGTGAACTTCTTTGAGAAAGTCACCAGGATCGTTGATGAGGGTAAACCAATACACACCACTTATCAAGCCCTGGCCAGAGCTGTCGACACAATCCCCACTCAGGGATCAAAGATAAACTTTCTGAGTTAGGCATTAACCCCTACACTGTCAGATGGATAGCAAACTGTCTCACTGGCTGGACACATGTTGTCCAGATAGGTGAAACCACTTCTGACAGGAACCCTCTTACTAGCAGTGTCCCACAGGGCTCAGTGTTGGGACCTCTCCTGTTTGGTATACACTTCTCTGAAGTGAAGGCTAATGCTGGTGGCCTCTGGCTCACCAAATTTGCTGATGACTGTAAGCTGGGAGCAATCACTGAATGCCCAAATGATGTCGACATCCTACAAAAAGGCCTAAAAATGACAAACAACTGGTACCAAAATCATGGTCTGAGATCAAATGCTAAAAATAGCATAATCATACCCTTCAGTAAATCAGATATCCCTGCAAATTATAGCCCTAGAAGTAGACCCAGTGGTGAGGGGCCTAGGAACACAGAAAAAAGTAACCTAAACTTTGACCACGAGGTAGCTACAGTAATGAGGAAATCCTTCTGTGTGGCTCAACTTATAAGTAAATGGATGGCATCAAGATCAAAAGAAGTCATAGTGCCATTGTATTCAGCCCTCATCAAGCCCATAAATGAGTACAAAGCTTTATTCTACATGTAACTAACCATGCAATTACTCCAATTGGAACCACCTCAGAGGTTTCTCACTAAAAAAAATGCAAAGAATAAGTCACATATCTTATGCAGACCAATTAAAGGATTTGTCTTATATCATTTATTGAGAGGTGACATGCCTGACCTACAAGGCATTACCTGATTCAGCACTGATGAAAATGTTAAGTATTTGCAATAAAAATTATACAAAGGTTATGTGTTCCATGGACCTGAACCTTATTTACGACTCTAACAGAACTTGTTGGAGAGATAGATCCGTATCCCAAAGGCTATCTCTCCTATGGAATAAACTTCTCATCTTTGTAAAACAAAGCATGTCTCTCACTCTCTTCAAAAAAAAAATTTGAATAAATGGATGGGGAACCATAAATTCACTCCCAGAGTACTGCCCATGTCCCTTATGGGCATGGGCAGTCTGTTAAACAACTTAGTGCTCCAACACCCAAAGACCCACTACCCTGACACTACCTTATCCCATAGCTGTGGAATTAAGATATAATATTGTTAATATCCTGGGTATTATTGGCCAGGCTTGTAAAGACTCTTGTGCAATTAGTGTAGAAATCCCCTACAAACCTATGAACCTATGACTAAATGAGACACATATGGCTGTGTTTACTTTGCTGCATGATTTTTCAAGTTTGCATTTTATTAACCAAACTTCTCTATCCCATGCAACGGTCATCAGCTCGCCTCCTTGTGTTTTGAGGTAAGCTGAAAGATAATCCCTCCAACATGTACTGAATATGATCCAAGGCCCCCTCCAAGTCATCTATGTGTGGCACATCTCCTGTAGATGTCAGCTCAATAAGGTGCCCAAGCCATCTGAACTGACTCCTCTCAAACCGTCTTGTAGTAGTGGTTATAATCAAATGTCCTCCTAGATTGCTGTGCTGTTCAGTCTAGTATAAGAGAGTAAGATTTAATTTTGGTTCAGTCTGGTGTGCACTTTTCTCTGACATTATCTTTTTATGGTTAGTAGTATAAGAGAGTAAACCCAGATACTCTATAAAAGAACTTATTTTCTGCCACTAGCATCTGAGATCTCCTGTAATTCCTACTCAAAGCCAATGAGTGTAGGTGAGGGTGAGAACATAGACTGAGTGATAAATTGAAAGTTTTGCCCTATGGTTTAGTTCTCACTTTACAATGCAGTGAAACACCTGTAGTGCCACCACCATTGCCTACATCAAGTCGTCATTCTCTCAGTCTGTTCTACCTTTACTTTTGAACACAGTCCCATAATCTTTCACTTGTACTAGGTATATCCTTCAGCTGACCACTGATTCTGTGATGCTGTTTTACATCCATTCTGTTTCAGAATGAGCAGTAAACTGTTCCATTGTATACACTAGAGATTGCAGTCCCTGTTGCCTTAAAGGGCAGCTTTATTTCCAACCACATGTGACTCTCATGTCCTCAGTGCATATGCATGTTTCAGTGTGAACATAAATCCCTGAAACTATATTTTGTCTGCCTTAAATTAAATGTTGTATATCCTTTTAGCAGTATCTATTTTACTAGTGCTGTATAACAAACCATTTGCAAACTGCATTTCTTCTACAGCATTTGCAACTACATAAACACCAAATATGGGACAAGACATTTCCACCAGTTGCTTTTCGACTGTGTGTGTCAGAATATTCTCACTGACAAATACATTATCCTAGTACTTCCTAAGACATTTTATCAGTATTGTGAACAAACATACTGTCATCAGTGTAGAGTTGTCTCACCAGCCTCTATCCCTGCATTAATGTCAACATACTTCTATTTACAACAGGCAGAAGATGACAGGGAGTGAGCATTCATTGCCAAGGTCTGTAATAGGATGTTTCAGTTCAGTAACCAGTTAATAGGATGTTTCAGTACAGTAACATATCCGTTTGCCTCTGAGACACTTACTATGCAAGAACATATTCCTCTGAAATAGTATATTTCTAAGGTCTGGTATTCATCTCATAC
Source organism: Protopterus annectens (assembly GCF_019279795.1). Classification (NCBI taxonomy): domain Eukaryota; kingdom Metazoa; phylum Chordata; order Ceratodontiformes; family Protopteridae; genus Protopterus; species Protopterus annectens. The sequence goes on along the minus strand of NC_056736.1, from coordinate 295,771,527 downwards.
CACTTACGCTACTGCAACAGTGACCTAGTGATGGGCACAGCTTTAGTTGTGCAAGTAAACTTACTATAACAGCAGATGTTTGAATAGATCACTGTTACCGTAGCCATATCCTTCCTCCAACACACTCTTTTTCCTATGTTTATGCCAGAATGTGGGATTTTTATTATTACCAGGGTTCTGGCTTCCCTCTTTTCAGGAAATAAAGCACTGAAATTTGGGCACCTGTGCTACTGGCATGGCACTGCTCCCCTTGAAGGGACAGTGACAAGGTAGCACAGATGGATCTGCACATTCACCATTAGACTATGGATATGGGACTGCCATTGGTAGGGGCAGTTGAATTAATAATAGTAAGTTTACTGGGATTAGTTAACTCTGATAAGGCTTGTTTTCCATTTTGCCACCAGTTCATAAATATACTATTATGCAGTTCTTTTATATCAAATTTAGTTTTGCAATTTACATTATTTTATAATTTTGGTTTGAAGGTTTGTTGCAATGAAGAGTGTTTTTCTGTTAGCTAAGCTAATAAACGCCTAACTGTACCACAAAAATCATGCTTCACATGACTCCATATAGTTGTTTGTAAGGTCACTCAAATACAGCAAGCACCACAAATGCATGGTTTAGTATTACCTCAGTTCAGTTGTTTTGAAAATTCTTCAAAAACTACAGCAGGCATGCTGTAACAGTGCATCATTTTAGTTGCTTTATTTGTTTGTATGTCCTCAGCAGGTAGGGGTAGGGTGGTCACGGTGGTGCAGTGGTTAGCGTTGCTACCTCACAGCAAGAGGTTCTCTGGTTCGATTCTCAGATGGGCTGCCTTCTGTGCGGAGTCTGCATGTCCTCCCTGTGGTCGCGTGGGTTTCCTCCGGGTGCTCCAGTTTCCTCCCACATCTCAAAGACATGCAGTATGTGGATTGGACACTCTAAATTGGCCCTAGGTGTGAGTGTGTGCATGTGTGTGCCTTCTGTGGAAGGTTGGGCGCCAGACTGGCAACTCAACACTGCAAAAAACTCCACTGCCAATCTTGAATGGACAGATAATCCACTGTGGCGACCCCTAACCGGGAAAAGCCAGAAGTCCTCAGCAGGTAGGGGTAGCAAACAATGATCCTGCGCACACACTGATCTTCTCTCACAAGATATTTTATTGTTAGTCATTACAGAAGGCAATAAAACTGTCAGGCCAAACGATGTGGCACAGTTAGTCACACTCATAAACAATATTTCTGTCTGGTAATCATTGCAGCAGGCTTGTCTTTTTGAAGTCTGACTAATTGCTGTGTTTAAAATATCACTAGCAATTGCTCAGTAAGTTGGCAACAGGGCTATAGCAAAAAATCAGGTGTGAACTCAATGTGTTACTGGAGAATTGTGGCTTTAGTACTGGGCTTGTGCACTACTCTTTTGAGTTCTTCCTGTACGTGAAAGTTTCTCCTTCTAATCCTATCAGTGTTTTGCTTGTGGATTATTACAACTAGTCAAAATGTGTAGGAATAAATTTTTTGCCATTGCGGTCAAGTTGCTTAATACACTGTTGGCACTGAGGCGGCATGTCAACTGAAAATGTTAATACAACACTTGATAAAACCCAGCATGCCTTTAGGACATGCACATACAATAGTAACACCTGACATCATATACACTTGGATGACATATTATTAAATATGTTAATTGTAGCTGAATGGTACAAATTGACTAGAATATTTCCTTATTATCATAGGATCATAGGATCATAGGAGTTACTAGGCTAACGGCCCCAGGGCCCTTATAAGTCTAGCCAAGTTTAACTAGAATATTCACTATTAATGAATAGAAACAGAGAAAAGCAGCATGTACAATGAAATATGGGTGTGAAAGAAAATAAAATTCATTGCCAAGATGCTTCAGTTATTTTTATTTAAAAATAAAGATTTCTGCTCTGTCACAAAGATAATTAATATACATAAACTGCTTGTGTGTCACAGCTAATACCTCTGGACATTCTCATTTTATTCAGGGGGTTAAAAATTAGCACATAAATGCTGCAGAAACTTGCCACTAGCTTGAGATAAGTATTTGCAGCCATTACACTTTGCAAAAAGACATTAGAAATTATGTAAAATATTAAGCATACATAAGTATGAAACCGAACTAACCAAATTTATTGGATCCTATTTGAAATAAAAGTACAACAATTATAAAGAAAACACTCTAGATAAAAAAAAAAAACTCTCATGTTTTCCGTCAGCATTTATCAAATCACCCCCCCAGATATCCCAACATGATGTTAGTACCCTGTATCATGCCTTTCCTTCTAGTTAATGACTTTGCAGTTTACAAGTAAAAGTAACCACACTACATGTCAAGCAAATCTTATTTTTGGAAATAACAAAGGCCCCACTTGGGTACTAGCAAGCGAAAACAGCCACAAGATATAAATTTCAGCATTGCTATCAGATTGTTTTCTAGACATATTCTATAATCAGAATAAAAAAGTAATGTATATAGTTAAACAATTTGTTTTTACATATCTTTGTTAGAATTAGACACATTTATGAAAAAGATATAACACATAACTTTACAATAGTTTTAATAATCAACCTGTGAGAGTTTAAACATTTATTTTCCAAAGATATTTTATTACTTTTTGCCATTCACATATGCTAAACAATGAAAAGAAATGGACCATTTTACCAATGATTCCTTGTAAACTTGATACTGCATTGAAACACAAGCTCAATTTGGGAACCATTCAGCTCATAGTAAGCTCAACTCACTGAGATTCATCTAATCATGATTAATCCATTTTCACCCATAATGGTGTGATAGCAGAAGTGGTCAATAATAAATACGGATGAGTTAGGAGACAAATCCTCGTAGTAAACATTGATTGATTGGGTTTTACTGACACTTATTTTTATGAGAAGATCTACAATAACATATAATGATTCCACCGATACTTGCATGGATAAATAAGCTATTTTTTAAAACCCAAGGTAACACTGGCATATTGCTATACTGTACTTTGCAGATATCTGTGACTGTGCAGCATGTTAAGGAGCTTTCAGAAAAATAGTTTTTACAGATTTTCTAAGATGTTTGTGAACCTGGCAAAATTTACGAATCTTTGAAAATGGTGGACCAGAAAATTTCTGTTACCTGAAGTACTTATAAATGCCGAAAGAATATAAGAGAAAGATCCCATTGTTCTGGTATATGTTACAGATCATAGGATCATAGGAGATTACTAGGCTATCGACCTGGAAGTCATTTCAAGCCTAGCTGTTTCATCCCAATGTAATGCCATAGAAATGTTAGTTAATACCCAAGATTGCATTTAGTAATGACTGCCATGTCCAGGAGGGCTGTAGGCACTATTCCCAGTAAGAATTTACAGTGTCCTATCCACTCGTTCAGGTTCCTCTTGAACAGTGTCATAGAGGTGCTCTGTTTCACATGAATAGGTAGCCTATTCCAAAGACATGGCAGTCACTGGGGGATAAATCTGTCCGTCCAGCATGTCCTACTTAAGTCGCAGGCCATATTTAGTCCCTGGAACAGGTGACCCTAGTCCCATTTGATTTACTGATATGCAGCAAGTTCATTAGGTTTGGGTCTCAGATTGCTCTGTAAGCCTGGCATAAGTCTCCCCTAAGAAGTCTATATGATACAGAGTAAAGTGATGGGGACTTTAGTTTGGTCTGTGTAAGGCACATGCTGTAGTCCCTTTATCTTCTTTGTTAGAAACCTTTGAGGCCTCTTCAATTACTGCAGGTGCTTTTTATGGTACATGCTGAACAGGATGTTATACTCAATTATGGGCCGGATTAGTGCAGAGTATAGAGGGGTTATAACCTCTTTTGCTCTTGAGGCGATGCCTTTACTAATCAAGTGTGCTACATAGAAAGCATTCCTTACTACAACAGACATGTGGTGGTTGAAGTTAAGGTCACAGTCAACTTGTGAACCCAAGTCCATTACCACTTCGTGGGTACATAGGGTATTGTTGTTGATTTGATAGCATGGAGGGACATTGTTTGGGCTGAAGGGAATGATGATGCATTTCTTTGCATTTAGTTTGAGACTGTGACTAAGACACCAGTCATTGGTCTGTGTAAGACCGTCCTGGAGTATATTGACATCATTTGGGAATTAAATAATTGCACCCAGTTTGCAGTTGTCTGCCAACTTGGTCAACCACAAGCCCTTAGTTTTGACCTGAACGTCTGAGAAGTATATACCAAACAGTAGGGGACCCAGCACTGACCCTTGTGGCACCCCACTGGTAACAGGTCTGCTGGTTGATGTGGAGTCACCCACTTTGATAGTGTGTGTCCAGTTTGTGAGCCAGTTAGCAACCCATCCTACAACTAAGTGGTTTACATTCAGTTTTCTAAGTTTATTGGTAATACCTGAGTGTGGGATTGTGTCAAAAGCTTTTGCCAAGTCGAGCTATGCTGTGTGCACAGATTTGCCCTCATCAATGGTACTGGTCACATTTTCAAAAAAATCCACAACATTTAACAGGCAGGATCTGCCATTGACGAAGCCGAATTGGGTATTATCAAGGGTTTAGAGGTCGCCTATGTCTTTATTTATGAGGTCCATAATGATACATTCCATGGCCTTACAGATGAGGCTGGTCAGGCTTATGGATCTGTAAATCCCTGGCCTGTTGCTAGGCCACCTTTGTGGAGGGGGAATAATTGTTGCTGTTCTCCATTACGCAGCATCAAAGCCTGTGGTTAGACTATGATTGAAAAGGGTACTTAATGGTGATGCTAGTTCATGTTTTAGCCTGTTTAGAAGACAGCCTGGGATGCAGTATGGTCCCATAGAGACTGTGTTTTTTCCCTTGGACAAGGCTTTGATGACCCGTTCTTCAGATATGTAGGGTGGAGGGATGTTTCAGGCAAGGTTTGTGATAGATTTGGAGGGGATGTGGGGGTGAAATTTTCACTAAACCTATCCACTTGCAGGTTTGCTATCTCTGTGGGGTCAATGCGTGTGATGCTATTGATCACTAGTTCTGCACATGCTTGGGCCCTAATTTTAGGCTATGTACGTAGCTGTAAAAGGCCTTATGATTATCCTTGGCTATGCTAGCTAGGTTTTTCTCAAAGAGGCCCTTAGAAGATTTGACAAGTTGTCTTATTTGTCTGTTGAGGCTGAGGAGGGTGCTTTTCCATTGTTGAGGTCTCACCTTTGTTTTCATGGACAGCAACATTTTGCATTTATAGTAAAGTTTGTTGATGCTGTATTTCCACCATGGCAGCATGTTTTTACTTGGGGCTCTGGCTTTGATTCTTTCTGGTACAGCCACGTATATACACTTATGCAAGTGATTGTACAGGGCTGTAGTGTAAGCTTCAGTGTAGTTACCACTTCCAGCTGGGGGTGGGGCTTGTAATGCCTTTATACCTTTACCTAAGAAGGTGTAGTTTGCTTTAGTGAAGTTTTTTAACCTGATTTTGCCTTTTGTGAGTTCTGGTGTTAGTATGAGCTCAAAGGTGACTGATTTGTGGTCAGATTTAACAATGAGGGTCCAACAGCTGCGCTAGTGCATCCATTTGACATGTTAGTGAGGACCAGATCTAGTATGTTTCTTCCTCTTATTGGGGTATGAACAATTTGTTCCATGGCATTTGAGTTTACAAAGTCAAGGAACCTTTGCGCTAGCAGGTTAGGGCTAGCATAGATGTCCCAGTTGATGGTGGGATAATTGAAATCCCCCATAACCAGAGTGTTCAGTAATATTTGGGTTTGTCTCCAGTATGATCAAGTAGGCTTCATGCATGGAGGGGGATCTATATCTGGCTATGACTTGAATGGGGGTCTTACCCACCGTAACCTGAACTTGGAATAACTCCATGGAGTTGCCCAGTCTAACTAGATGGGAGGTGAATTTATCTCTAATATAGATAGAAACACTGACTCCTTTGGTTCTCACACCTTCATTTTGAGGGTACTCTCTGAGGCCTTGAACCAAGTTTCTGTGACTGCACAGACATCTACATCTTCCAGTGATAGAAGTGTTTCCAGGGTGTGCAGGTTTTGGTTTAAGCTGCTAGCATTTAGCAGCATGACCATTATTTTATTATGATTGGCAAATTTCACATCAGTAAGTTTGTTTTCAAGACTTTGCCTAAAAAAAAATCATTATAAGGGCGGCAAGAGCCTTTTTCAACAGACAAAAGCCTAGCAGTGCCTTGTGCAAACCACCTCTGGCAAAACAGCACTGTTTGTCGACCATGGTTTCTTAGGCCTTTCAGGAACTGGATCCCCTTTGAATGATACCAAAAACTAAGCCAGTTATTGAAATCAATCCTTTTTTGTTTATACTGTGGCATCATTCTATATGAATGTAGTATGCTGCTCAAGGCTAGGGACATACCAGCCTCGGACACATACTCAGAGAGCTCGATCATGTCTCTCTTCATATAGTCCAGTGAGGTACATCTCAGGTTGTTCACTCCAACATGAACTATGACAGAGTCATAATGGTACTTGTTGCTGAGAGACCTGAGTGAGTGAGTGTATGATTTGATGAATCCTGGCACCGGACAGGCAGCTGACTTTGACTTTCTCCATGTCCAACCTGATGAGCGGGACATCCATATGTCTCACTATTGAGTCTCCAATCACTAGAAAATTTGATTTTTTAATATTACACCTTATGGGCTTGGGAGGTGAGACACTGATGTTGTTATGTGTCATGAGAGCTGTCAGAACTGTGTTAGTTGTAACAGTCTTGTGATTTGGAGGTCTCTGGTGTCTCAGTAGGTTTTTTGAGAAAGTCTGCATATGTTAATTTTTGTGTTGGATGCATACTGTGTGAGTAGTGGTACTATGTGCATATGTAGTGGTGGGTGGGTTGACAACCTCTTCCATGTTACTGTTTTGAGTGCAAAAGTACATAGATTCAAAATTCTTGGTGTAGATACATCTCTCACACTCTGTACTAGCCTGTGTTATTAGTAGAGAGTTGTCTGTGTACATGAAGCAGTTGCTACACTGCAGCAACAGACCCAAGTCAACAAGGTTGGCAGAAGAAACAAGAGTGGTCCAACTGTCCATAATGCTAGGCTGAAGACTTTTCAGGATCGATCAAGGAGGAACTCAGTGGATGGATATTTCTGCCTGAGTTTTTTTTTTGTTTTTTTTGGTAATTTAATAGGTTTCAGCTCACTAGCAGTATTACTTTGACTGGGAAAGTACTAAGGATCAGGGCTACACTAGTGTGCTACAGCTGTAACTAAGAGAAAAACTGTTGAATTAATCTGTCCAGCTATGGCATACAATTGTGCATCAGTGCACAATGCTGCGCAATGTGCAAAGAAACAGAAACCTGCTCAAATGCAGGGCTTAAATACCAGAAGCTAAAAACTTGAAAAAAAAACCTTTAAAACAGTTCAAAAGGACCAATGAGGATGCTTATTCCAAACCCTAGACCAACCACCCTTCACCACACAGGTTCTAATCAGCACAATTCTTACACCAGAGTGCAGAAAGGCCCCTTCCAATCCAAGATGGCATGGAAAACATGGCCAGAACAAACAGCCACTACAAACAAATCCAGATGCACCGAACCTGTATCTGGACTATGCTACAGTTACTAGCTACCCTTGTTTTAGTGGGAACCACTAGAAAATATTTAACATAGCAGAAAAATAGCGGTGAGACACTAAAAATGTTTAAAACAGCAGGAAATCATCAATGAGACTCTAAGAATGTTTTAAACAGCTAACAAATCAATTATTATAACACTGCTTGGCAGGAAAACCAGAACAAGCAGAACAGATTGCTTTACAGCAGTGAAAAAAAACAGCAAATACTTAACAAACAGTGAAAATAGCAAAAAGAGCTTTGCGAACAGTGAAAACAGCAATAAAATACAATTTAACAGGCACAGTAAGGCAGACAATTGCAGTACAACATTGTAGATTAATGCACAATATATAAATTCAGTATTAAAGTGGGCGACAGGCAATAAAAAAGTGCAGTAAATAGTATAAATAAGCAAAAAACAGGCAACTTGTGGTTTTTGGAAGCTCAGAAGCCTCTAGTCATCTGTTATCTCAGCTCAGAGTTGTGGCTAGTAACACACCTCAGTTCAGCTTGGTACAAATAAGCAGAAACAGAAATTGTTCTGAATGCATTGCTTTTGTTTTTGTGTTGGTTTTATTTCATTCAAAAAGATGTTCCTGCAGAGCTATTTATATCAAAGTTAACCAATACAGTGTTTATAAAAAGTGTACATACCCCTGTTAAAATTCCAGGTTTTTGTGATATAAAAAAAAACGAAACCACAATAAATCATTTCAAAACTTTTCCCACCTTTAATGCGACCTATAACCTGTACAATTCAATTGAAAAATATAAAAATAAAAAATATACAATAAGCTAGTTGTATGTGTGCAGACCCTTAAACTAATACTTTGTTGAAGCACCTTTTCATTTAATTACAGCATTCAGTCTTTTTGAGTACACACCTGCTATCAATTACAGAGACTCTGATTAACCCCAAGTAAAGTTCAGCTGTCTTATTAGGATTTTCCTTGCATTTACTCAGTTGCCTGCTACAGCAAAAGCCATGGTTCACAGAGAGCTTACAAAGCATCAAAGGGATCTTATTGTTAAAAGGTATCAGTCAGAAGGGTACAAAAAAATTTTCACAGCATTGGATACACCATGGAACACAGTGAAGCCACTCATCAAAAAGTGGAGAAAATATGGGACAACAGTGACATTGCAAAGAATTGGACATCCCTCCAAAATTGGTGAAAAGACAAGATGAAAACTGGTCAGGGAGTCTGCCAAGAGACCTACAGCAACACTGAAGGAATTTCTGGCAAGTACTGATTGTGTAGTACATGTGACAACAATCTCCCGTATTCTCCATATGTCTGGACTATGGGGCAGGGTTGCAAGAAGGAAGCCTTTTCTCCACAGAAAAAACATCCAGACCCAGCTAAAATTTGCAAAACAATACATCATCTCCCAAAAGCATGTGGGAAAATGTGTTATGGTCTGATGAGACTAAGGTTGAACTTTTTGGCCACAATTCCAAAAGGTACGTGTGGTGCAAAAACAACACTTCACATCACCAGAAGAACACCTTCCCACAGTGAAGCATAGTGGTGGCAGCACCATGCTTTGGAGTTGCTTTTCTTCAGCTGGAACTGGGGCTTCAGTCAAGGTGGAGGGAATTATGAACAGTTCCAAATACCAGTCACTTTTGGCCCAAAACCTTCAGGCATCTGCTAGGAAGCTGAAGATGAAGAGGAATTTCACCTTTCAGCATGACAATAACCCAAGCATACATCCAAATCAACAAAAGAATGGCTTCACCAGAAGAAAATTAAAGTTTTGAAATGGCCCAGCCAGAGCCCAGACCTAAATCCAATATAAAATCTAAAAGGTGACTTGAAGAGGGCTGTGCACAAGAGATGCAAGGAAGAGTGGGCAAATATTGTCAAGTCAAGATGTGCCATGCTGATAGACTCCTACCTATGAAGACTGAATGCTGCAATTAAATCAAAAGGTGCTTCAACAAAGCATTAGTTTAAGGGTGTACACACTTATGCAACCAGCTTATTGTACGTTTTTTTTTATTTTTTAAATAATTGTACAGGTTATAGGTCACATTAAAGGTGGGAAAAGTTTTGAAATGATTTATTGTGGTCTCATTTTTATACCAGAAAAACCTGGCATTTTAACAGGGGCATGTACACATTTTATATCCACTGTATATAGATCAACAAAGATCAAAGCAAGGTTGGTAACCACATGAAAACACCTTCAAAATTATGTTCTTCATATCCTTCAGAAACTGCATGCTAACACAAATCATTTTATTTTAGCAACCTTCTAAGTTTGTAAGAGCAATATTTAAAATCTCTGCCTATTTTTGGACCTTTGCCCCCCCCCCCCCAATTATTTTATGCTTGGTCCAAGTTTCATATGCCAAGTAGTTGAGAGGTATGTCTGCTCCAAGTAAGAGAGAGTCTCCTCCAGAGCATAGGGATCCTTTGAGTCACATATCCGTCTCATCAGCATATTCTATTTATATCACAATCCAAAAAGTGTCGTGGTAAGCAAGGGAGGCAAAAACTCAGTAGGAAAACAACTTTTTTAAACAACTTTATTGAAGTAACACATAGGAAAAGTTGAGTGCTTTCGTCCAACCCTGGACTTCGTCAGAACTAACAAAGCTTTACACAAATCCTTTTTAAGTAGTACTCCAACATATTCACACTGCATCCCTTCAATAAAAACAATTCAGTTGAATCAATTAAGTAGTACTGTAGATAAACCAGACTCAACACATAAATATACAAAACCTACATATGCAAAACAGTGTGAATTTAGCAACATTTCCTTGAACTAATTCAGTTTTTTTTTTTTTCAAATTATACACATGTACATACATCTAACTACTATTTCAAAATTTTTAAAAAAATAAAATGCACCTAACTCAGAAATTAAAAAATCAGAACATAAGACAAGAACATTGAAAACACATCTTTCAAAACTAAATCCGTATTGAAAATAGTGTCAGAATCATCTCATAAAAAACTGTATTAATAACAACAGTGTAAATAATCATTGACAATTTACCAGCTCTAAGTCTGAGGACAGGTTGTAAAGAAACTAATTCATTGAGGCCTGGCTTAACTGTAGCATCTAACCTCAACTGCCAAAGAAGCTCTTTATATTCAAGTCTGTTTTCCTAAGTGCCCCCCTGGGGTCAGTGGGAACTATTAATAAAATACCAAATAAAAACTTCTTAAAGCCTGTGCATGATAGCAACTATTTGTATACGGCATTGTTTAAACTGGTCCTTCTCATATCATAAAGGTGTTCATAAACCCTTTTGGCTAGTTTCCTCTCTGTCTTACCTACATAAAAATCTCTACACTGGTTACAAACTGCAATGTGCACCAAACCTGTGGAGTTACAATCTCCTCTCATCAGGATAACTGTGTGCTTACATGTATTATTTAAAGTGATTTTTTCTTTCTCTAAAACACAAGGGCAATATTTACATCTACCACACTTGTTAGTACCTGGTCTCTGTATAGGTCTGCACATTTCTAGTATCTCCTTCAAATTACTGTGTATTTTGTAAACAAACGTGGGTTTATCACCTAAATAATGATGTAAATCTTCATCAAGCCCATTGTGAGTGACAGTCTCCTTAACCATGGTACTCAGTCCATCGTGTTTAATAGCCATACCCAGGGAAAAGTTGACTTGATTAGAACTGACGACCTTACCCATCTTGGCTAGTAGGTGGGGGTACCAAAAGGTACTCTTTGAAGGCTGTTGTGGCCGAGGCGCTAAGTCAAGTCAGTGTAATCAATTTTACTGTGGAACTGAATCCTACTGTCGTTTTTTAGAGCCTACCCTTTAACCTGGGGTAACGTGGACAACATGTGTACGTCTATGGACCCTACATCAGTATATGAACAATCTCAACATGACAGCTATAACCCCACCCCTGATGAGACAGAGGTCGCCCCTTTAGGGATACAACAACTGAGTCCCCCATATGAACTGAGGAGATCGAAAAGAATTATGAACCAGAAAATGACGGCTTTGCATCATCACAGAGGGGCAGGTTCTATCAACAAAGGACCTTTTTTCCAACAAGATAGACTCCAATCAGGTTGACAAGAATGATATAAACATTCTTAATGTGGGGGGAGGAGGCACAATTTTGAGTCATAAAGGACTTTAAATTTTCGACTATTCAGACATGGAAATCAACACAGCTCATTTTAATTTGTTTGAAAAGGGATTTAAGTTCATACTGTCTCTGAGTGGAAATGTAGTAGATACTATTTTGGAACTCAAGTTGTTTGTAAGGAAACTGAACTTGTCCTATTTACACAAGAACTGTACAGCCCCCGGTTTGTCAACTATTTTTAAGAAAAGAAGTACCATTAATCCGAATACTCACAATGTACTTCAGGTTTTTCAAAATGTTTGTGAAAGAGAGATTTATACTACATACAGGAATAGAGGAAGGGGGTTTCACAACTTAACCACAGAAGAAAGGGACCTTTTAAACAATCTCACCAATGATAGATCAATTAGAATAATTAAGCCAGACAAGAGTGGGAGGGGGGTAGTGATTACTACACAAATAGATTACATAGGAAAAATCTTTAGCATGCTACAAGATGAAAGTCATTATAGGACAACTTCTAGGAATGAGATTAACATCTCATACAGAAACATCAATTTATTCCTTGAAGATGCCCTATTACAAACAAAATGTATGAGCTCCTATACATCAAGGAGGCTTTGATTCTATCAGTTTTCGGCATTCCCAAGACACATAAAACTGTGGAAGACCCTCCATATCGTCTTATTGTAGCAGCCCAGGGGTCTAAAACTTACCCTCTGGCAGTGTATTTAGATAGAAAACAAACACTGTTGAACAAACATCAACACATTTTAAAGGACTCGTGGGATTTTTGGGGGGAAGTTAAACCCCAGTTTTTCAAGGGAAAGAGTGCAATTTTTGACCATTGATGTTAGAGACCACTTTTCCTGCATTCCCAATGATACTGGACTAGAGTTCTTTGAGGAAGCCATTTCACACAACCATCTATTTGATCCTTCTTAGATCAAATTTTTAGTTGATTTAATGGAACTCATGTTGAGCAACAACTATGTCTTCTTTGAAGGCAAATACTATAAGCAAGTGAGTGTGGTGGCAATGAGTGCTGCTTGCTCCCCTATTTTTGCAAACCTTGTTATGCCCACTTGGGAAAAAAGATACTTGTTCCAATCAAGATTTAGTGAGCTCTGGTCATGTTATTTTAGATAGCTGGATGATATGTTTTTGTCTAGGATGGTGACCATAATGATATAAAACCTTTTGAGCTTTTTATTTAACACCATTGATTTCTTAGGTTCACCCAGGGGTTGGGACAGGGTGAAACACACTTTTTAGATGTCCACTTTAACATTCAAGATGATATTCTAGTGTCTAGTATCTATAGGAACGACACCTTTTCAAACTCATACCTCCATTTTACCAGCAACCACTTGACGCACTGTAAGTGAAACTTAGTTAAAGGACAATTTATATGGGCTGCCCGTATGACACCTAACGATGAATTATTGAAACATGAGCCATATTTGATGTCTGGTATGTTTTTAGACAGAGGTTACCCTTTGGACCTTGTTACAAAACTTAAGATGGAGGTAATGGGCAAAAGGGATAGTCATTTTCCCTGTGTTTTGGGGAAACCTCACTGACTAGCCAAGATGGGTAAGGTCGTCAGTTCTAATCAGGTCAACTTTTCCCTGGGTATGGCTATTAAACACGATGGACTGAGTACCATGGTTAAGGAGATTGTCACTCACAATGGGCCATTCTCAAGCTTGATGAAGATTTACATCATTATTTAGGTGATAAACCCACATTTGTTTACAAAATACACAGTAATTTGAAGGAGATACTAGAAACGTGCAAACCTATACAGAGGCCAGGTATTAACAAGTGTAGATGTAGATATTGCCCTTATATTTTAGAGAAAGAAAAAAATCACTTTAAATAATACATGTAAAAACACAGTTATCCTGATGAGAGGAGATTTTAACTCCACATGTTTGGTCTACATTGCAGTTTGTATCCAGTGTAGCGATTTTTATATAGGTAAGACAGAGCGGAAACTAGCCAAAAGGGTTTATGAACACCTTTGTGATATGAGAAGGGCCAGTTTAAACAATGTCTTATATAAACACTTGCTATCTTGCACTGGCTTTAAGAAATTTTTATTTGGTATTTTAGAAAGAGTTCCCAGGGACCCCAGAGGGGGCACTTGGGAAAGCAGACTTAAATATAAAGAGCTTCTTTGGCAATTGAGGTTAGATGCCACAGTTAAGCAAGGCCTCAATTAGATTCATAGGTTCATAGGTTCATAGGTTGGTACTAGGCTATTGGCCCTAGGCATATACAAGCCTAGACATAACAATTCCCTGGCTATTTCTTCCCACACTATTTACTTCCCTGGAACCCTGTTTAGCAGGGTGACTGACGTGATCCCCGGGGTGAATTTCCTTTCTCCCATCCAATCATCAAGTTCCTTTTGAAGAGGGCCAAAGAGGCACTCTTCTTGACATGTATGGGCAGTCTATTTCAGAGTCTGGGGAGTCTCTGGGTCAGGAACCTATCCCTCCAGCATGTTTTGGTTATTGTGATGACAAGATTTAGATCACTGGAGCATGTGGCTCTGAGGGATTGGGATTTCTTTAAGTGTAGCATGTCCAACAGCTCTGGGTTTGACATGGCCATGTATGTTAAGCAGAGATCGCCTCACAGTAGACGATGTGCGACTGGGTATAACTGGAGTTTTTTAAGGCAGTCAGCATAAGGCATCTGCTTTAGGCCTGTGATTCTTTTAGAGAGGTATTTTTGCGGCCTTTCCAGTTGTTGCAGATGTCTTGAGAGGTACATACCAAATGGGGCATTGTATTCTTAATGGGTCTAATAAGGGATGAGTACAGTGGGACAATGACCTCCTTTTTTCTGGATGAAAAGCCCTTCGTGATGAGGTGTGCCACATAGAAGGATTTCCTGACTGTTGTGGCAATGTGGTTATTGAAGGTGAGACCACTGTCCACCAGTGTCACTAAGTCTCTTATCACACTTTCGGTGTTTAGTGTACTGCCACCTATGTGATAATTCACGGGTACATGTTTTTTCCCAAAGGGGGTAACTATACATTTCTTGGCATTGAGCTTGAGCCCATGGCTCTGGCACCAAGCATCTGTTTCTGTAAGGCCCTTTTGTAGAGTATCCACATCATTTGGGGATTCAATAATAGCTCCAGTTTGCAGTCATCTGCGAACTTTGTTAGCCAGAGTCCCTTAGTGTTGGCCTGTACTTCAGAGAATTAGATGCCAAACAAGACAGGTTCCAGGACTGAACCCTGAGGTACTCCACGTGTCACTTGTCTGGAGCTGGATTTGGAGTCAGCTACTTTTACAGTGTGGGTTCTGTCAGTAAGCCAGTTGGCAACCCATCAAGAGACGTAGGGATTAATGCCTAGCTTAGTAAGTTTATCTATGATTCCATAGTGGGGGATGGTGTCAAAGGCCTTGGTGAGGTCCAGATAGGCTGTGTGGACTGCCTTACCCTCATTCACAGCTCTGGAGACTGACTTGAAGAAGTCAATAAGGTTCACGAGACAAGATCGGCCCTTCATGAACCCAAACTGGGTGGGGTCCAGTGTTTTAAGGTTGTCGATGTCTTTGTTTATAAGTTCCATGATAATACGTTCCATGGCCTTGCAGATCAGGCTCGTCAGACTGAAGGGGCGATAGTTCCTGGGATCCAAGGTGGATCCCTCCTTGTGGAGTGGGATAACTGTAGCTGTGTGCCACTCAGTGGGCACGAAGCCTGAGGTGACGGTATGATTAAACATGACACTTAGAGGTACCAGTTCATTTTGTAGTCCATGTAGTACACAGCCCGCGATGTCATCTGGTCCCATGGATGCTGTATTCTTAGCTTTGGAGAGTGCGTTTTTTACCTGTGTGGCCGTTATCACCGGAATTTGGCAATCTTCCAGTATTGAGATGGGCCATTTAGGGGGTGAAAGGGGACTGAAGTTGGCACTGAATCGATCTGCAAGGATATTGGCAATATCCTTGGGATCAGTATATTTAATGCCATTCTTTTGTAGCTCAGAACAGATCTGAGCATTGCCATTTAGATTCTTGACATAGTTATAGAATGCCTTGTGGTTGTCTTTGGAATCTTTGGCAATTTTATTTTCATAACTAGCTTTGGAGGATTTTATGAGGGATCTCAGCTTCTTACTGAGGCTGGTAAGGGAGTTTTTTGCATCCTGGGATTTTCCTCTTTTCTGCAAAAATTTTTTCCTTTTGTTATAAAGTTTGTTTATGGCAGGGGACTATCAGATTGGCTTCCTTTTTTTGGAGGAGAGCATCTTGGTTCTATTTGGGATGGCACGATTCATGCATGAGTGGATGTGCTCATACAGTGCCTTAGTGTAGGACTCAGCAGTCAAACTTTCAGTTCCCATCTGCATGAGTGTCATGAAGTTTGTAACTTCTGACTTGAGTAGCATGAAGTTGGCCTTGGAGAAGATTTTTATGGAGGTTTCCTTACTGGGGGGGGGGGGGTGTGGATGTTAAGGATGATTAGCTTATGGTCTGTCCTGACCAACGAGGGGGTGATCATAGGTGTGGAGCATCGATTTCCCATGTTGGTAATGACCAGGTCTAGGATATTGGAGCCCCTGGTGGGACTATGGATTAGTTGATCCAGTGCATTGGAATTTATGAATTCCAAGAACCGTTGGGCAAAGGTGTTGGTGCATGTGTAGTTTTCCCAGTTAATGGCAGGGTAGTTGAAATCACCAGCATTAGGGTGTTTGGTTGCATATCAATATTTTCCAGTATGTTTAGAAAGATGTAGTGAGAATCTTGGGGCATGGTGGGGGATCTGTAGCAAGCTACAATTTGGATTGCAGTCTTACCTAGTGTTAGTTGCACCTGGAGAATTTCAGACACATTGTGTTGGGCAACTAACCCGGTGGTGTGAATATCCTTGGTGAATATGGACACTCCTCCACCTTTAGTGTTTCAATCCTGGTTTGGTAACCGAAAAGTGTGGTAAGAGTTGTAGCCTGGTATTGCAGGGGTTCTCTCTGGTGCCTTGAACCAGGTCTCAATTACTGCACAGATATCGATGTTCTCCATTTTTAGGAGTGCCTCGAGAGAGTGCATTTTGAGGTTTAGACTTCTAGCATTGAGTAGCATTACCTTTAGATTTTGCATGCTTGTAACTGTTACGGTGGTGGTTTTGTCCTTTGAACTTTGCCTAAAAAAGGCACTATAGGGGTGGCAAGAGCCTTAGCCAGTAACCTGAATCCCAGGGGCTACAGGTGCAGACCATCTCTGGCAAAGCATTGTGGTCTGTTGATTGTGTCGTCCCAGGCAAACAGATACTGGATCCCCTTTGAATGACACCAGAAGCTTAGCCAATTGTTGAAGTCAATAATTTTGTCCTTATATTGTGGTATCATTCTGGGCAAGGGCAGGATGCTACTCAGGGCTAGGGTCATACCTGCCTGGGCCACATGATCCGAGAGCTCTTCCATGTCTCTTTTCATGTAGTCCAGGGAGGTACGTCTCAAGTCATTCACTCCAACATGGACAATGACAGAGTCATATTTGTACTTGTTGTGGAGTGACTTGATTTGTTTAATTTGTTTCTTTACAACCTGTCCTCAGACTTAAAGCTGCTAAATTGTAAATGATTATTTACACTGTTGTTATTAATACAGTTTTTTTTTTTTATGAGATGATTCTCACACTATTTTCCACTGCCTTAGACCAACTCATCCTCACCCCCCACTACAGGAAATAACATTTAGTCATTACAAACATGTGGGACCGCTGCTCTACTCCTATGATAAACCCCTCCCTGGTTAGATCTCACAACAAGTTAATCACCATTGATATCCAAATCCTGCCCCCACCCCCGAAAAAGGAAACCACAGTGAAAAACTTCTCCAACGCTAATTTTGAGCTTCTAAGGACAGAAATGACAAACTTCACGTCATCCATAGAAATGGGGAATGGGAGTAAGGCTGCTGAATCATACACTAAGGCACTCTATGAGCACTTACACAATTGCATAGATAGGGCCATACCAAATAGAACCAAGATGTTCTCCTCTAAAAAAGGAAGCCAGTCTGGTGGACCCTTGCCATTAACAAACTCTACAACAGAAGGAAAAAAAACTGTTGCAGAAAAGGCTGAAGTCCGATGACTGGAAAAATTCCCTTGGAAATCTCAGTAAAAAACTGAGATTCCTCATCAAATCCACCAAAGCTAGTTATGAAAGCAACATTGCTACAGATACTAAGGAAAACCACAAGGCTTTCTTTAGTTATGTCAAGAATCTGCATAATAATACGCAGATTTGCTGGAGCTACAGCACAATGGCACCACTTATACTGAACCAACTGATATTGCCAATATCTTGGCAGACAGGTTTAGTGCAAACTTTACTCCCCCCTCACCCCCTAAAGGGCCCATCCACATATCCAAGGAATACCAAATCCCTATTATCACAACTGCACATGTAGAAGCCACACTGACCAAATCTAAGAATACAGCTTCCATGGGACCAGATAATATACCAGGTTGTGTCCTACATGATTTACAAAAAGAACTGGCACCACACCTGAGTGCCCTATTCAGCTACAGCCTCAGTTCAGGCTTTGTTCCTACTGAATGGTGCACTGCTACAGTCATCCCACTCCACAAAGGGGGTGCGACTACTGACTCTGGGAACTACCGCCCTATCAGCTTGATGAGCCTGATCTGTAAGATTATGGAACATATTATTACAGATCTTATAAATAAGGATACAGGGAACCTTCAAACCCTGGATTCCACGCAGTTTGGGTTTGTGAAAGGCAGATTACGTCTTCTCAATCTGATAGACTTCTTCAAAGTGGTCACCATAGCAGTGGATGAAGGCAAGGCTGTCCACACAGCCTACCTCGATCTAGCCAAAGCCTTTGACATCATCCCACACTCTGGAATCATTGATAAGCTCACTAATCTGGACATTAACCTTTACATCACTAGATGGGTTGCCAACTGGCTCACTGACAGAACCCACACGATGAAAGTAGCTGACTCCAAATCTGACTACCAAGCAGTTACAAGTGGAGTCCCACAAGAATTGGTTCTGGGTCCTCTCCTGTTTGGTATCTACTTCTCTGAAGTTCAAGCCAACACCAAGGGACTCTGGTTAACCAAATTCATGGATGACTGCAACCTGGGAGTTATTATTGATTCTCAAGCTGATGTGGACATCCTACAAAAAGGCCTCATGGAGACCAACGACTGGTGCCAAAACCATGGCCTTAGGCTCAACACCAAAAAATGCATTGTCATTCCCTTCAGGAAAAACACGGTGCCCACAAACTCCCATATCGAAGGGAACCCATTTAACTCTGAAGGTGTTATAAGGGATCTAGGGACACAGGTAGATAGCAACCTCTCCTTCGACAACCACTTCTCCACTGTAATTAGGAAGTCCTTCTACATGGCACATCTAATCACAAAAGGTTTCTCATCCAGGAAAACAAAAGTTAATGTCTCTCTCTACTCATCCCTCATCAGACCCATTATAGAGTACAATGCCCCATTTGGCATGTACCTCACTAGACACCTCCAACAACTGGAGAGGCCACAGAAGTTCCTCACTAAGAGGATCTTAGGACTCAAACACGTGCCTTATGCAGACAGACTTAAAAATCTTAAACTTTACTCCATCTCATATCACCTATTTAGAGGCAATTTCTGCTTGACATACAGAGCTATGTCTGACCCAGTTTTGCTAGACATGCTTCATCTGAAAAAATCCCAATCCCTCCATGCTACTCACTCCAAAGACCTCAACCTTATCACCACATTAAACAGAACCTGCTGGAGGGATAGGTTCCTAACACAGAGACTTGCAATACTCTGGAATAAACTCCCCATTCACATCAAGCAGAGCACCTCACTGACCTTCTTCAAGAGAAATCTTGATGAGTGGATGGGAAATAGGAAATTCATCCCTGGGGATCACTTCAATTGCATTGCTAGATAGGGGCACAGGGAACTAAAGTCTTATAAGCCAGATGACTGGGAACACTATTGGGCTAGCCTTGCATTGGCTCCAGGGCCATTAGCCTAGTACTTACCTATGAACCTATAAGATGTGTGTTTTCAATGTTCTTGTCTTATGTTCTGATTTTTTTAATTTTTGAGTTAGGTGCACTTTATTTTTTGAAAAATGTTGAAATTGTTTTTTTTAGTTAGATGTATGTACATGTGTGTAATTTGAAAACATTTTTAAACAGATTAGTTCAAAGAAATGTGCTAACTTCACACTGTTTTGTATATGTAGGTTTTGTATATTTATGTGTTGAATCTGATTTATCTACCAGTACTACTTGATTATTTCAACTGAATTGTTTTTATTGAAACACTTGATGAAGAGTTAATATGTTGGAGTAATACTTAAACAGGATTTGTGTAAAGCTTTGTTAGTTCTGAGGAAGTCCAGGGTTGGACGAAAGTGCTAAACTTTTCCTATGCGTTATTTTAATAAAGTTGTGTTCCTACTGAGTTTTTGCCTGCCTTGCTGACTACAACACTTTTTGGATTATGAGTCTTCTCTTTGTGCCGTTTGGGTTGCACACCTTCATGGTTATTTATGTCACAACCTAAGTTCTGATCCCTGAGGCTAGTGTTTCTGTTGCTGCTCAATTTGTGGATGTGCAAAAGCTCCATCAGGGCTGGATCAAAGGATGCCTTATACGCCAAGCACAGATCACCTCTCAACAACGTGTAGGAGACTGAGTATAGAGACAGGTCTTGAAGGCGATCTGCATAAGACAGTGTGTTAATACCCTGGATTCTCTTGATGAGCAACCTCTGTGGATGTTCCATGTGTTGCATATGCCTAGTCAGGTACATGCCTAAGGGGGCATTGTACTCAATGATGGGTCTGATAAGGCAGTGGTTTTCAACCTTTTTACACTTGGGGACCAGTGAAAATAGAATTATTTCAGGGACAGCTAAGGCAAAAATAAAAAACATTATTTATAAGGAACCAATTAAAACAATAGCTATTTGACTGCTGTATGCCAACACAGTAATCTCACCAATTGAGAAAGATACAGATACATAGTGTGACCATAGAAATTGAGTATACTAAGTGAGAAATGATGATAAATCATTGTCAGGATATGAAGTCTGAAATGTCAGCCCTTTTTATGAGGAACAGACCAACAATATGGGGCAAAAATGTGGACATGCTGCAAAAATCTGGACATTTGAGAGTCATGCGACCTACTTACCTCTTTTACGCACACACACACACACACACACACACACACACACACACACACACACACATACACACATACACATATACACATATACACATACCACTAGCCCTCAACCAAAAAGGGACAAATCCCAATAGAATCAGGGATAAATCCAGAAATAATCAGGGACAGTTTTCATATATTAGTATTATTGGGTCTATATTACATGATCGAATGATTAGTTGATTAAACACCTAAACATCGACCACGTAACATCGAAAGCAAAAAACAGCAAATGGACAATTTAACGCAAGGAAAGATTTCCCTTGGACGTTCGCTGGATTTTTGCCATTTTCTCCATTGTGGAGTGATCTCAGAGTTGGTATATTTAGTTAGGGGGAGTGTGGGGGGCACAGCCCCCTACATCAGGGGGTGTGGCCACTTCGTTTGGCTGTAAAGTTATTTATTTATTTTTTTGTGGCTGACGGTAATGTTTACCAGCGGCATTCGCTATTTTGCAGTTCGATATTACTTGGTCGATGTTTAGGTGTCCGATCACCTAATCATTCGATCACGTAATATAGACCCGTTTTATTAACTTGAAAAACTGACAAAATAACAGAACATGAGTGAATATGTATTTTTTTAAAGTAAAAGAAGTTTGTAACTCTAATTATTGTCATTATTTATTGTGTAATTCATCACCTTTTCTCCAAAAGTAACCGCTTTTAGGTGGGATTAAGAGGGGCAGAGCTAAAATTTCAGTCAAAATCAGGGATAGTTGAGAGGTGTGCATCTACCTACCTACCTCCCTCATACACACACATGCTCACTCACCTCCCTCTTACACACACACACACACACACACACACACACACACACACACACACACACACACACACACACACACACACACACTCCATACCCCGCAACCTTTTATAATGATGGGACAAAGCCCCAAAAATAGGGACAAACTTTAAATATTGCTCTCACAAACTTATAAAGTTGCTAGAATAAAAGGTATTGTGGTGTGAATGATATGAAGTCTAAAACTCAAATGTCTATCATTATTTAGTGAAGTTTAAAAAAACACAAATTTTGTGAGGAACGGACTAAAAATATGAGGCAAAAATCTGGACAGTTGAGAGACATCTCCCTCCCTCTTTTTACACATACACACACACACACACACACACACACACACACACACACACACACACACACACACACACACACACACACCATACCTCTCAACCTCTTAGCTCAAGAAATCTGGACAAAGCATAAAATAATGAGGGGACAAAGGCCCCAAAATAGGGACAGCTTTTAAATATTGCTCTTATAAACTTAGAAAGTTGCTAGAATAACAAGATCTGTGTTAGCATGCATTTTCTGAAGGAAATTAAGTGTGAAACTCAAAAGTATGCCAATATTTAAGAATTCAGTCCACAGTGATTTGCTAGAAAACCACAACTTTTATGAGGAACAGACCAAAAATAAGAGGCAAAAATGTGGACAGTTGAGAGCTATGACACACACACACACACACACACACACACACACACACACACACACACACACACACACACACCATGCTAGTGAGAACATGATGTGTGCCTAACTAATCAAGAACATTTGTGTTAATAAAGTTCAGAAAACTTTATGCCCACAAGTTAGTGGCAGTGTATGTTTCCCAGTCTATAGAGGGGTAGCTAAAGTCTCCTATGAATAGTGTTTGGTTAGATGGTAGATGATTAGATGGAGAGTGCCTCTAGTAGGGCTAGATAAGAGATCTGGGATTCTTGAGACATAGATGGTGATCTATACCTTGCTAAGATATGGTAAGTGACTCAATCTAAGGTGATCTGTATTTGGATGAACCCCGTGGTATCATCCTGTTTAACCAACCTTGAGGTATACCTGTTACTACTAGACATCAAGACACCCTCCACTTTAGTCTCTGTCTGTGCAGCCAGTGGTCTAAATATGTGGAAGCCACTGTAACATCACACTGTCTGAGTACTTTCTGTGGCTTTAAACCATGTCTTGGTAATGGCACAGATGTCCATATTCTCCAGAGTGACGAAAACTTGTAGGGCGTGGAGTTTCTTGTTAAAGCTCCTTGCATTGAACAGTAACACCTTTAGGTTCCTTTAGATTTTATTTGCTATGTTGGTACATTTATTGCTTTGGCATTGCCTAAAAAATGCTCTAAGGGTGTACATAAAATTTTATCCAAAATCCAGAAGCCCATAGGACAGGTGCAGGCCATCTTTGGCAAAGCAACATGGTCTGTTGACCATGTCCCAGGCTAACAGATATTGAATCCTCTTGGACTGACACCAGAAACTAAGCCCGTTGTTAAAGTCCATCATTTTTGTTCTTTCTGTGGCATCATCCTTGGTGAAAGTAGAATGCTTCTCAATGCAAGGCACATACCAGTCTGAGACACATATTCAGAGAGGTCCTTAAGGTGTCTTTTCATATAATCCAGTGAGGTATGTCTCTGGTAATTTATGCCCACATGGACTATGACAGAATGATACTGGCTCCTGTAGTGCAATAACTTGAGCTCATAAGCTGGCTGCAGATATGCAACTAACTGTAATCTTCTCCTTGTGTGTTATGCAATGGTCCCCTAAGACAGAAGTCCTGCGTATAATGTTTGCTTGCCTTATGGACTTTGTTTTTGAGGGTCCATTGGATGTAGGCTTATGTGTGGTGTTTGGTGTTGCTTTTCATGTATGTTTTAGAGATTGCTGAGGATAGTCGTTGTTTGCAGACTTTGGAGATCTTGGAAGTTTGGGGAGATTGCTTTTTAGTGCCTTAGCATAGGATGGTTATTTGTGAGGACACTATGTATTGTGGATGTAGTATGTGTGTTCTTGACAACCGTGTTTGTTTGCAAGATTTTTGCCTCCAAGAAAATTGTGTATGTGCATCTCTCGCATACTGTGTTGGCTTCTTTAAAGATTAAAAGGTTGTCAAGTGAGCATGAGACAATTGCTGCACTATCTCTGGATGCCCATATCCACCAAGCAGGCTACAAACACATTTGGAAATTGCATATCTATTTTGCATGAGCCTCTGTTAGGTTGGGGTATTAAGGTTTCCGGCTGTGTTTTACAGAGATCTTCTGGAGTGGTCTCTAGGGTTAGGGACTAGTGTTGAATAGTCTTAAGATATGGTATCAGTGCTATCTGACTGCAAGCTAGCTGCTCTGAGCTTGACTTTGTACTATGCATCACTAAACTGCAGGTTATAGTCCCGGTACTAGTTTTATAGGTTAAATTCTGTGTTGTTCAACTCAGATAGACCAGGCCACCACCTACTGCCATTACATGGAATAACCCAGTCCTCTCAATGTAAAAGCACAAAAAAGATTGCTTGAAAGTGTATGCTACCACAAAACAGCTTTAACAAACCAGCTAGACAAGATGATTCCAAGTCAATCAGACCAATAGTAAGATCACATCCCTATTCATCCAAACATCAGGTGTTTCTTCAGATTTGTGTGTCTGGATCACATTATCAATTGTCTGCCTTACCCTTTGGACAATTCATTGCACCAATTGCTTTCACAAAGTGTCTAGCTCCAGTCATAGCTCACTGTAGGCTACAGGGGCTACACATTTTTCATATTTAGATGACTTGTTTATCTTTGCAGAGTATTTTTCAGTGTCAGAAATCTCTCTCTTTGCTAGAGATCTCTTACACAAGTTGAGATTCCAAGAGAACATTCAAAAGTCATTCTAGACACCTTCTCACAGGATTGTGTTTCTGAGATAACAACTAGACACCGCAGTTCAAAGAGTTTTTCTTCCACAGGAAAAATAGATCTATAACTAGATCTGTTTCTGGGGTTTTGGTCACTGCAAGGGAATACTTCGGGATTTTGGGTCTCATGGCTTCTGTGATTCTCATGATACCCCTGGCAGGATTCCACATGAGAAAGATACAATTGTGTCTGAAATCTCTTTGATCTCAGCATCAACACCCTTCATCTTTTCAAATCCCAGCACTATTTTTTTTTTCAGAAGAAAAATCACTTAGTGGAGACAACAGATATCCCTAAATCTAGGTCTCCCCTTCTCCATTCTTGTTCTAAAACAATCAGTCACCATAGATGCAGCAGACTTTAATTGGAAAGCAGTTTCAGAAAGGATGAAAGTGCAAGGTGTGTGTGTGACACCAAGGACAGATGCAGCACATAAATATAAAAGAAATGCTTGCCCTGATCAAGGCACTCAACTCTGAATCTTCTTTGGACCCAGGGACCTCTTTTAGTTGTTACAGACAATATCATAGCTATGTGGCACATCAACAAGCAAGGGGGAACCAGGTCATACGTCCTCTGCAGACCAGCCATGTTAGCACAATCTCACTCTGCAGGCATCCTGAATTCTGCCAGAGCAAAACTGTGTGACACACAAATTGAGCAGTAAGTGGGTAAACCCTCATTAATAGAAACTAGTTCAGGGGATTTTCCAAGATTTGATCCATCTGTGGGGAATTCCTTAAGCAGACTTTTTTGCATCCTCTCTGAACAATCAGCTGGTAAGATTCTGCTACAGGACTCCATACAAGGTCTGGAAGACAGATTTCTTTTGTTTGCCTCAGACAGGAATGTTTCTGTATGCTTTTCCCCCTTTCCACTAATATCTAGGGTGCTTATGAAGATTCAGAAGGATTCCCCCAAGATCATTGTGGCAAGTTCCTTCTAGCCTAGGCAATCATGGTACATCCTTCTTTTGGAAATGGCCAGGGGCAATTGCCATATGCTCCCTCACAGAATAGATCTGCTCAACCAAGAACATGGGCGTTTGATACACCCTGACACCAATCAACTTCAGTTGATTGCCTGGATGATAGGGTCTTAATTCCTTTTAGGTATGTTTCCTGCAGATGTGGAGCAGGTACTAATGGAGGGAAGAAAGTCTACTAAAAAATTATATATCAACAAATGGAAAAGCTTTTCTAGTTGGTGTCAACAACATAACCAGCACCCATTCCGAGCTATTTGGATGAGTTACTATCCTTGGGCTTTTCTTACTTCAATATCAAGGTTCATTTACTGGCCATTTCAGCATGTCTGCCCATGGATCCTCCTCTTTCAATGCATTCTTATGTCAAAATGCTTTTGAAAGGGATTTTGCAAAACAGGCCTCCAAGTAAACTGGTGGCCCCTCCTTGGGATCTTAATTCTGTGTGAGAAGCCAACACTTGCTCCATTTGAACAAGCTAACCTGGCTGACTTGAGGTTCTTAACATGGAGAACAGTTTTACTGATTGTTCTGACCTCTGCAAGAAGGGTATCTGAGTTGCAAGCTTTTACAGTTAGTCAATCCTATCATATTTTCCACAAGAACAGGGTTTCTTTGAGAACTAATCCATCTTTTATGCCTAAAGTGGTATCCAAGCCAAACTATCCATCTCCCTGTTTTCTTTCCTGAACCCAAAAATGAGAGAGAAGGGATACTCTTTACCTTGGATGTCCAAAAACAAGTGAGGTACTATCTCATGACAGAACTAAATCTTTCAGATCAATTGCACATTTCTTGTGAAGGTAAGAAGAAGGGACACCCTGTGTCAAAACAGACTATTTCCAAATGGTTGTCTAAGGCTATTACCTTTTGTTATACTCATTACCAAAAAAATATTCCAAGCAGGGTCAAGGCTTCCACCCCTCAAATGTAGTAAGCTAAGGTAATCTACCCATATAGCTAAGGTTACTGGCATTTATATTATGCTGCTGAAAACTCAAACTGTCAATAGCGTAATAATCGACATGAAAATGTCGAAACCCCCGAACATCGAACACACACAAAAAAAAAAACACCCAAACACAACACAAATTGCTCTATGCAGGGGGGCAAGCCCACCTGCACCCCCACACCTCCCGCTACTTAAATATACCAACTCCGAGATCGCACTACATTGCAGTAAACAGAAATCTCCCCTTACTGAGATTTCCATTTACACATGCGATGACTTTCGCTTTCGACATTTTGGTGCCGACAATATCAGCTTCGATATTGTCGGCCTTCAACAGGGTGAAGTAGACTGCGGCCATGATCAAAATGATGAACATAGGATATTTGAGTAAGTAAACTTATCATAACTGTAGATAATACCGATGTATGGAATATCCTTGATCACTGCTGCAGTAGCCACTCCATCCCCGCATCCAACTTGTTTTTTTATTTTTTTTTTTTCTGTGTTGTTTATGACAGGGTGTCATTATTTATTTTTTTGTTCTTCCTAGCATTCTCCTTTCAGGGCTCAGCCTCCTTCTCTCTGTTGGTAGGAAGGCTTGAGCTGCCTGACAGTTTGGGAATAAGGAAGGTGCCTTGAAGCTTTGGAAGCTGGCTGGCTGTTATATCTTTGGCAGGATATAACTCATATAGCTAAGGCTACTGCAGCAGTGATCATCTGAATATCTCATATTATAGTAAGTTTAGTTATACAACTGCTCCTTCTTATGTTAGTTTGATTGTGTACTGTTCATTAAGTGTGAGTCTTGGTATTTCTTCATAGATGCCATAGACCTAGTAAAGAAGGACACAAAGACACAGACAGACACACAGGAGTTATGAGATAAGTAGCCCTACCCTTTAGTGTAACAACAACAACTGCCTAAAAAAGACAGAGTCATGTGTGATTCAACTGTATGGGATTCTTAAAAATGTACTGCACTATACATAACAAAGGAAAGGCTTCATAGCAGCCTTTTTGTAATAAGAAATCCCGTCCACTGAATGCAGAGAGATGTTTTAATAGTACTTTTATAGCATTGCAGAAAAATATGCAATTTGATGTATTTCAATCTGAATAGTTTTTATTGCCAAAATATACAACAGAGGACATACACATTTCTTCAACCTCTCTGCATTTTTTGTTCCCCATTTGTGTGCCCCCCTCTCCCCAGCTGAGCATCAGCTATTCAGCTGCATCATTCTTTCCTTAAGTGTCCACAGTACTATCCCATTAGGCTGGGAGTAAACCAGTAGTGGGTTGGGCAGGGGAAGTAGGGCAGAGCAGGCTGTAGCATCCCATACAATGGCCCTACATGCCGGGGGATTGTCTGGTATACCTGCTAGTGACATCACATGCATAATCACACATAATATCTGTTAACTCTGCCCACTCCCCACCCCCAACTTGCCATCTCCACTAAGCTACTAAATGAACACAGTTCATCTGGGACATAGTTAGGGCTTATCCCTCTGAGCCAAAGAATTTACATAGAAATGGACACCTAAAGGTAGGGGAGCAAGAATTAGAAGATGGTCAGCAGGTGGTTGACCGAAAAGTCCGTTCTAAGATGCAGGTTTATTTCAGATATTTGTTTTTCAGGTCATTTAAAAAAACACAGTAAGGTGTTTTATACATTATTTTTAGTTGCCTAGCATTGGAAAAAAATGGTAGGTCTCACTAATCAAAAATTATGATTATGAGCAGCATCAAAAACTAAGCAAGGCTAGAGACAAACCCAAATTCTCCTTTGAGGCCTCTGTCTTTCTCAGTGAATCATTTGGGGATTGTATAAATGCACCAAGCAGGTCTCAGATGATGATACTGCTCATGCATAACATGCCAGATTTGTGGCTGCAGCATCTTTTCCTGTAAATTTTGTTCCACTGGAGTTTTTTATCTGTGACAGGTCCAGTGGGGGTCATCTTTTGTTACAGCACTGTTTAGTGAGCCAGATTTGTGCATGAGGCCATTTCTGTGAAAAGGGGAAAAGAAATGCATTAAGTGTAAAGACATGGGTGAAATAAGTATTGAAGATGGGTTTTGCCCGAAAACGTTGCTGTGTATAAAGTTTTTTCGTTCAACGATTGGTGTTTTTTTTTACATTATTGGTTTCCAGCATTTGGTTGTGTGGAGAAATAAGGAACACCCCCATACCCTACTAAGTGGAGGGCTTGCCGCTTTATCTTCTTACTAAATCTATGATTGCCAATTATACAACCTTAGGTGTTAGGATACATTATAAACTTTCACTTTGGTCTTAAATGAAAACATCCCCAAGGATTCATATCACATCCAGTCATTTCAGATAGTAATCATAGACAACGTAGAAATCATTCAATACTCTAAGCATGAATAAAAAATTACCTCAGTAGGCTGGACACCAAGTACCCTGAAGTGGTGGTTCTGTCCTATATTGAAGCAGCAAAACAAAAACTGTCCCATTAGAAATTTTTCAGTAGATTAGGATTTTCCCAATAATTTCTGACAAACATGCATGCCATTTCTATATTTGATATTCTGACTTATCTTTGGGGTTAATGGGGAGTCAATCAATTAAAGCTTGTCAGTGACATCTAGGAAAAATTGGTCAACAGAGCAGTTTAACTGAGGACATTTTCAGGGCAGTTTTATCTTTTACTGGAGCAAGTGCTTACTCCATTTGCTCTTTGTAGTCATGAAGGTGCCAAAGTGTGTAAGGAATTTTCATCCTCTAAGATAATGTACAGCTGTATAAATATAAGGCATGTGGATTTAAGTAATGATGGTGGAAAAGTACATGTGATTCCTGATGACCTACTGTAGGGAATATAAGCCTTAGGATCAGGCTTACAAAGATCACAAGGCCAGCCAGATGAATCTGGCACAAGTAATGCAACAGCAAAAGCAGCATCTCTGTTCCCCACAAGCTGTAACTTCATCCCTAGTCATATTGCACTATAAATCGGTCACATTTACTGTAAGACAGAAGTAGTACCTTCTTCCTATACTTTGATATTCAGAGATTATGTGAAGGCTAATCTATTAAAACTGTGTAATGGTCTGCCTAAATTCAACATCCCCCACCAACCTGATGACCCCATTGCATATGCGGAATTCTTTACCACCAACAAATTCTATGCCCATGTGAATCGCTGCATAGATGCAATTCTCACCCTGCAAAGTAACTATAATGCCAAATGTAAGAATAAACCCCCTGGTGGAATCCAAACATAAACAGGCTCTACAATACAAGAAACAAAATCATTGCTTGCAGTAATAAATGTAAATCTAATCATGTCAAAAATGCTATGCTAAGCTTAACAAGTAACTCTAGTCCCTGATCAAATCAACCAAAACTAGATATAAGGTAAAAACTGATACCCAGGCAAAGTACAGCCATAAAGTTTACTTTAGCTATGTTAGAAACCTGTAAAACAATGGCCAGCTTGCACAGAGCTAATAGTAAATGATATCACATACTAGACCCTCAGGGAATAGCCAATCTGTTAGCAGATAAATTTAACTCTAACTTCAGCCCTTCCTCCACCTACACTTCCAGATCACATACTCACTTCTACACAACACCTCAAGTTGTCCAAGTCCTCAAAGTACTTTCCAAGGCCAAAAACACTGATTTTATGAGAGCACATAACATAACAGGCTGCCTACTGCCCAATCCACTAATATGGCTTCATGCCATATGAGTGGATAATAGCAGCAGGCATCCCCTTGCACAAAGGTGGGTAGTCAATCGATCTAAGTTATTATAAACCCACAAGTCTGACCAGCCTCTTCTGTAAAGCTATGAAAAGGATCATTATGGAATAATTAATAAGGGGATAGGTAACCTACAAACTCTTGACTCATATCAGTTCAGTTTTATCAAGGGCATACCCTGTCTGTTTAACCTTGTCAACTTCTTCAAAAAACATTATTAAAGCAATGGATAAGAATAAAATCAGTACTCACCACATATCTAAACTTTACAAAGGTGTTTCATACCACACTCAGGTGTTTTTGATAGCAGCTTACAGCTAAATGTTAATCCCTGTGTAACTTACTGGATAGCAAACTGAATCACAAATAGAAGTCAAGAAATTATGGTAGGGGGCTCTACATCCTCCAAATGACCTGTTACTAGTGGTGTACCCCAGGGTTCAATGCCCAGGCCACTCTTCTTTGGCATTTACATCTCGTAGGACAAAGCCAATGTTAAGGGTTTATGGCTGACCAACTTTGTAGATCAATGAAAACATTGTGCAATCATAAGCTCTCCAGTGGACACCTAGACTCTTCAAGAGGGCCTTACACAAACAAATAGCTGATGTATTAACAATGGACTAAAACTAAATGCCAAAATATGCATAGTCATCTCCTTCAGCAAGCATAATGTCCCCTGCAACTCTCACATCAGCTACTGAGAGGCAATCACTGCCTTGTGTACAGGGCCTCAGCAGGCCATCTGCTCTCAAATTTATTGCACATTCCCAGGTCTAATAGTGGCATATACACCTGCTCAAGAGATATTAATCTTCTCTACAACATAAATAGAACACGTTGAAGTGTTAGATGTGTAGCACATAGAATACCACTTCTTTGGAATCATCTTCCTCTCCACATAAAACAAAGTTCTTTCCTTACTCTACCCAAACTTGATTTGGATGAATGGATGGGAAAACGCAAATGTATTCCTAGTTTAACACCCTTGTGCTTTATGGATAGGGGTTACATGCAAATGTTCTGCCCTTCTCTGGTTTATTCATACTTAAATTACAAGGGCTAAACATTTCAAAGGAATGCAGGGCTAGACCTCTAAATATACTCATGGATCAAAACTATAGTAAGTACCTGAGAACCCATAAACAAAAGCGCTGGTATGAACATAGGGCTAGAGTCCAGGAGTATGCAAATGCACAAAAAATAATGTTTCTGACCAACAGAATAAACTACTGGCAGAATGGAGAGGAGAGACGTCATAACATTCTGTGAAAGGAAAGGATATTAGCATTGCCCATGGACTGCCAGCCAGGTGTTAGAGATACACACACACACACACACACACACACACACACACACACACACACACACACACACTGTGACATGATAAAATGATCACGCCATAAAGCAAAAGGGAAGCTTTATTGCTTACCATGTGAAGGAGTTCAGAATAAGACACTGAGTGGAGTTTCCAGCAACCTTCTCACTAAATCTTGTTCTGTCCTCAGGAGATGATGCATTGTTATTAGAGTAGCTGTCACCTAGACTGATATAACTAGTATTTAGAACTGATATAAAAGCTTAAAAAAAGGTGGGCATATAAAGTTACAACCAACTGGCTGAGTATTGCGCAGGAAAAAAGATGTAAGAGTCATTAACTCTGACTGCCTACAAGGTGCATGAACCTGCAGAAAATGTTGAATTTAGGAACAATTAAAGAGCACAAAAGTATATTTTAAAGGAGGCGCTCTGCTTAAACTGATTAATTCAGTTACCTTTCCATTCTATCCCATAGACTTAGCATATTGAATGCCCATAGTTAACAGCAGCTGTAAGCAATTTTCCTGAGACAAAATCTGACTCAAAATTGACCCCCCCACTAGTGTAACTAAGCTGATTATATATTGTATGTCAACAGCTTTCACTGTTTTTCAACAATTTTACTCTAGTCGTTGCCTGTCCCTCCCCCTACCAAAAAAGATTACCTGTCACCACAGAGTCCAAGCCGGCTTGTATTCTTTTCCTTTAGCCAACCTACTAGCTTTTGATTTTCTGAGGTAATGTAGCAACTGCCTCATATTTTCTGGCAACCCACTTATTCTAATACATACTGGTTCATCCTGACAGAGATGTACTTACTTATCTAAATTAAACCAAGAAAACACTTTGCAGTGTGGAGGGTGTGATGTTCACTTCCTGAATTATGTTATGCCCCTAGTTCATTTAATACAAACTGAACTATAAAATATGCGCTACAAAATAAACAAATAGAAAACAGTAGGTAGTCCACAGTTGAGTTAAAATGAAATATCCTTTATTGAAACATACAAACAAGCAATCCTAGTTGAATATAATGAAAAGCATTAAAACATTCCTTATTTATATGTAATCAGGTTGTTTGGAGCAAAGAGGTTATAGAGATGATTCTGTTAAGAGCAATAAAAGCATTAAAATCATTCCTTTAGTCATGTCCCCCTTCCCCCTTACCACCATCGTGTAATCTGAGACTGTGCTACTTAAAACTGAAACTAAAAAGCTAAATTAAAATATAAGACCAGCTTATTAACACTTTATATAGGCTAACCAACTAATCCAAAACTTTATTAATTAAGAAACTAACAAAATGAGTAACTACATCACAAAAAGTCTACCACTAGAGCTCCACCAGAATAAATAATAATGAATATACCTTGGCTCAAGATGATTGTCTCTGTTGAAGTGACACCCCAACCCCACATGCAAAAATGGGAAAAGGGGTTGAGGATGGATGGATGGATAGATGGATAGATAAACTAAACCACTTTTAACGGAGATCCCTTTCGTATCAAATACTTCATCAGATTTGTGTGTAATCTACAAGTGAAAACCTAAGTAGGATGAAAAACATAAAAATAATTGCTAAGGTGGAAATACAGTGATAACTGTTAAAAATAAAGCAGTAAGGCCATGAGGATCTGTTAAAGTGTGGCATCTAACTAAGAAAACACTTAGTTTGAATGCATTAAAACAGAAAAAGACTAGGCCCATGAACATTGTGTGCACTATCAAACTTTCACTGCCTAAAAGAAAAAGTGTAACAAAAGTGTTCAGTTTAAAATCTAAAGTAACAATAAACAAAACTAGGGACGCTAAAGGTACAGGACCACACAAATGTTTAATAAACACAAAAAATATATAAAAAGGTTAAGCTATTTCGTATTCAATTCATAAAGACATCATCAGAACCATTTAAACATACCAACGTATCAGTTTAAAGAAAAGAGCCAAAAAACACCCCTCCAAAAATAACCACTCACACCAGAACAATGTTAAAACCTAAACAATCACAATTAAAAATATTCATACAATGCATTTAAACTTTACTAGATTTAAGTTTAAGCTCACTCTTAATAGAAATAGATTCATTGATACCTGGTGGGGTGGTTGCATCTAATCTCAGCTGGCAAAACATCTCACATTGTAGCAATCTATTTTTCCAGTCACCTGAATAGGCAGCAATGGAAACCTGCTCAAGAATAAAAAACTTAAATTTGATTAATGGGTGATGAGTAGAGGGGAACAATTACCTCTTTTTTCCAGGATGAGAAACCTTTTGTGATGAGGTGTTCCATGTAGATGGATTTCCTGACTACTGTGGTGATGTGATTATCAAAGGAGAGGCTACTGTCCACCTGTGTCTCAAGGTCTCTTATCACACTTTTGGTGTTAAGTAGACTACCGCCTATGTGGTAGTTCATGGGTACAGAGTTTTTATCAAAAGGGATGATAATGCACTTTTTTGGCATTGAGCTTGAGGCCATGGCTTTGACACCAGGCATCTGTCTCAGTGAGGCCCTATTGTAGGATGTCCACATCGTTAGGATTTTCAGTTATGGCTCCTAGTTTTCAGTCATCTGTGAACTTCATTAACCAAAGATCTTCTGTGTTAGCCTGTACTTCAGAGAAGTAGATACCAAACAGGAAATGTCCCAGGACAGAACCCTGTGGTACACCACTTGTCACTGGTCTGAAGTCAGATTTGGAGTCTGCTACTTTCACAGTGTGGGTTCTGTCAGTGAGCCAGTTGGCAACCCATCTTGTGACATAGGGATTTATACCTAGTTTAGTGAGTTTATCTATAAATCCAGAGTGGGGGATGGTGTCTAAAGCCTTGGCGAGATCTAGATAGGCTGTGCGAACCACCTTACCCTCATCTACGGCTTTGTTGACTGCTTCAAAGAAGTCTATCAGGTTTAGGAGACATGATATACCTTTTACAAACCCGAACTGGGTGGGGTCCAAAGTTTGGAGATTACCAATGTTTTTGCTTATAAGTTCCATGATGATGCTTTCCATGGCCTTGCAGACCAGGCTCGTTAGGCTAATGGTGCAGTAGTTCCTGGGGTCCATGGTAGAGCCCCCTTTGTGGAGTGGGATAACCATTGCTGTGCGCCATTCAGTGGGCACAAAGCCTGAGGTGAGGCTATGATTGAACATGGTACTTAGGTGGGGTGCTAATTTGGTCTGTAGTTCATGTAGAATGCAGTCTGGGATGTTGTCAGGTCCCATGGATGCTGTGTTTTTGGCTTTGGAGAGTGTGTTTTTTACCTGTGCAGCTGTAATTACAGGAACTTTGTATTTTTCCGGTATAGAGATGGACCCTTTAGGGGGTGAGAGGGGGGTAAAGTTAGCACTAAACCTATCTGCAATATCATTTGGTTCTGTAGTTTGTGTCATTGTGCTGTAACTCAGAGCAGATCTGAGTGTTGCCATTGAGACTCTTGACATAGCTATAGAATGCTTTGTGGTTGTCTTTAGAAACAGTGGCAATTTTTGTTTTCGTAACTAACTTTGGAGGATTTTATGAGGGATCTCAGCTTCTTACTGAGGCTGACCAGGGAGTTCCTCCAATCATGGGATTTTACTCTTTTTTGCAGCAGTTTCTTTCTTCTGTTGTAGAGTTTGTTTATGGCAGGGGACCACCAGATTGGCTTCTTTTTTTGGAGGATAGCATCTTGGTTCTGTTAGGGATAACATGATCCATGCACTCGTGTAAGTGCTTATAAAGTGCATTTGTATAGGATTCAGCAGTCTTACCTTTATTGTCCTTCTGCATGAGTGTCATGAAGTTTGCCACTTCTGTCTTAAGAAGCGTGAAGTTGGCTTTGGAGAAATTTTTTACAGTGATTTCCCAAATGGGGGGTGGGGGTGGGATGTGGATGTCTAGGGTGATTAGCTTGTGGTTGGATCTGACAAGCAAAGAATTGACCTCTGGTGTGGAACACCGGTCGCCCATGTTGGTAATGACCAGGTCTAGGATATTGCTGCCCCTGATGGGGGTGTGGATAAGCTGATCTAAGGTGTTGGAATTTATGAACTCCAGAAAACGTTGAGCAAAAGAGTTGGTACATGACTAGTTTTCCCAGTTAATGGTGGGTTAGTTGAAATCACCTATTATTAGGGTGTTAGGTTGTACCCTAATATTTTGCAGTGTATCAAGAAATGAGGAGTGGGGATCCTGGGGCATGGTGGGGGATCTGTAGCAAGCACTACAATTTGGATTGCGGTCTTGCCCAGAGTTAGTTGCACTTGGATAATATCGGATGCATTATGCTGAGCAACTAGCCTGGAGGTGTGGATATCCTTAATGAATATGGACACGCCTGCCTTTAGTGTTTCGGTCCAGGTTAGGTGGCCAAAAAGTGTGGTATAAATTATAGCCTGATAATGCAGGGGTGCTCTCAGCAGCCTTGAACCAGGTCTCTGTCACTGGACAGATGTCGATGTTCTCCATTTTAAGGAGTACCTCAAGTGAGTGCATTTTAAGGTTTAGACTTCTAGCATTGAGTACCATTACCCTCAGTCTTGCTTGCTTGTACCTGTTACGGTGGTAAATTTGTCATTTGAACCTTGCCTAAAAAAGGCAATATAGGGATGGCAAGGGCCTTAGCCAGTATCCATAATCCCAAGGGCGACAGGTGCAGGCCATCGCTGGCAAAGCATCATGGTCTGTTGATCATGTCATCCCAGGCAGACAGATACTGAATCCCCTTAGAATGACACCAGAAGTTTAGCCAATTGTTGAAGTCAATCATTTTGTCCTTGTACTGTGGTATCATTCTGGGTGATGGCAAGATGCTACTCAGGGCTAGGGTCATACCTGCCTGGGCTACAAGATCGGACAGCTCCTCCATGTCTCTTTTCATGTAGTCCAGGGAGGTATGTCTCAGGTCATTCACACCAACATGGACAATGACAGAGTCATATTTGTACTTGTTCTGGACTGACCTGAGTGCGTGCATTATGTGGCAGATACTGGCAACTGACAGGCAGCTGACAGTAACTTTCTCCTTGTTTAGCTTGGTGAGTGGAACATCAGTGTGCCTGACTATAGAGTCACCTATGACTAGAGTGTTGGGTATGTTGCTATGCCTTATGGGCTGTGTTTGGGTGGCACACTGAGTTTGTGGGCTATGTGTCATTTGGGTTGTGTTGGGGAGTGGAGGTTGCTTGAGTTTCTGCTTTGGAGGTCTCTGTTGCTTGAGCAGATTTTTATTGTGAGCCTCCGTGAATGTAGGTGTGTGTTTTGTGTTTCTATGTGTGTGTTTTGGTGGTGTAGGTTTTGAGGGACTATGTGATAAGTGTGGTGTGTTGCAAGTGTTTACCCTCTCCTCTTGACTGTCTAGTCTAGTCTTGGGTGAAGAGAGCTTTGCTTCCAGTTTGGCTATATAAGTGCATCTCTCACAGGTTGTAGTGTTGGGTGGTAGGAGGAGAGGGTTGTCTGTATACATGAGGCAATTGCTGCATTGCCCCAAGATGTCCAGATTCATCAGGTAGACAGGAGAAAACACCGGGAGATGATCCATAGGCATGCCTGGATAGGTGCTTATTTATTTAGTACTAAAAACTGTTTTCCTCTAGATAAGTGAGAAAAGTTGAGTGCTGTAGTAATTTGTAGATTATTTAGTGCTTACAATAATGAGTTCTGGACAAGTGCTGAGCTCAAAGAAACAGATTTGAGGGCTAAAACTGTTGTTTTTATTTTAATAGCTACAACACTCTGGACTTAGTCCTTTTGGTAGTGCAAGATTTACAACAAGCACACTGATTGCTGTGTTCAATCAGTATACGTTTTATAGGTTCAGAGGTCCATAGGTAAGTGCTAGGCTAGCTGTCCTTGTGGGTCATTTTAAGCTAAGCCAGTTTCCCCTTTTTGCATGAAATAACCTCTCCTATGTGGGTATAGACTGGCCTTACCTATCCCATGGTCGATAATTATATATCACCACAGGTTCTGATGAAGCCTACGTCAGTTAGGTGAAAGTGCTAAACTAACAGTGCGTTTTATCCGTTTTGTGGATTGTGTAAGCTGAATGTATTTCTATTAAAAAGCATTTAAACAGCTATTCTGAGTGTTTTGCACTGCGTTCCCTCCATTACAATTGTTGTAATAGAGACGATAGCGTAGTTGCATTTAATACAAAATTATATATTACCATAAGAAGAATAACTATGGATTAAACTATAGATAATTTGAGGGGGCCTATGCATGGGATAATGCATTTAGGAGCTCCCTCTGTCCATAAGTAGTACAGGATGCAATCATTGGGTAAATTTTCTGTTTTCCATCCATAGATCTAAGTTGCACTTAAAAATGCACAAGGATGAACTTTTGTTTATGTGGATGATGAGTCTGCTTTAGTCTATTCCACACCAGTGATATCTTCTGTGAAATTTAACTGTCCCTCCAAACCACTCTACTGATGTTGTAAAAGAGGTTTAGATCCCTATACTGAGTATTTCTGATGTCATTTGACTTGCTGATGTGCAGTAAATCCATCAATAATAGGCCGGAGGATGCCTTGTATGCCAGATGCAAGTCACCTCTTAGCAGTCTGTAAATTACCGAGTATAATGACAGGGCTTTGAGT
Source organism: Protopterus annectens (assembly GCF_019279795.1). Taxonomy (NCBI): domain Eukaryota; kingdom Metazoa; phylum Chordata; order Ceratodontiformes; family Protopteridae; genus Protopterus; species Protopterus annectens. The sequence goes on along the minus strand of NC_056736.1, from coordinate 295,733,291 downwards.
TTGTCCGTGTAGGACATGTTGTGGGCGTTCCAGTTGGTGCATGTGTCTGGACAGATACCTGCCAAAGGAGACATTATATTCAATGACTGGTCTAATTAGATTTTTTTTGTATAATAAAGATAATCTTTTTTCCCAGTTTACCAGGCATATCTTTTTGTCACCACCTTCTCAGATTTCTGCCATATCAACCCCTCAGGCAAAATCAAGGATAAAAGCTGACAGTGTTGTTAGGCAGTGAGAAAGAGAGAGAGAGAGAGGCAGATCTCTTACATGCAATCTTTAATGATGTTTGATAGACATTGGAAATATATAAGAAGGAAAAGGTTCTTGGCCAGTGCTATGAGCCATAGAGTGATACAGACCTTACTATAGCCCAAGTGATCTGAGTTTGATTAGTAACTAAGGCAACTGATGGCATAAGCAAGGCAGTGGTGGGACAAAAGCAGGATGCATGCAGTCACATTCTCTTGGATGAGGGGTAGTGTGCATCCTAGGGGTGTACATTCAGCTGAACAATCTGCTGCCCAGTAGTAGTCCTAGTAGGTGAGTATATAAGTGCTTACACTCACAAGGAGAAGAAGGCTGTGAGTCCCTGAAGTTATGCAGGCAGCCTATCCCCTGCTAGGATAGGGTTAGGGACTTAAAAATGGTATTGGTGCCAGGATGTCTGAAAGAGCCCAAAGCCCCTGATATCTGCTTAAATGAGGTAGACACCTCTCGCCCTAGTGGCTCTGGGGACTCCGCAGTGCTGGAAAATGAATGGGCTCAAGTCTGATAGGGGGAAGCTTGATGGTAAGCTAGAAAAAAATATAATGAAAAGGATCTTTAAAAGCATCCTCAACTGCAAGAATAAAAAGCAATAATCAGAAGATAAAAGATGCGCCATATTCTGAAGATGATATGTTGCTGTTGTTGAATGAGTAACATTAAAAGGAATATTCTAAAGAAGGTGTCTTGGCAGAAGTATGTAAACAGGTGGTCGACTTGTCTGCTGCAAAATAAACTATTGCTTATGTTAAAGAATAATCATTATCCTAATAAAAATCACTCTACACTCAGCAATGTGTAACCATAATAATATATACAGACAGTTATGCAATCAATGTAAATATATACATAAATAGTGCTAGTATCCTTATATCAAATGCAGTGATTTGAGTAAAGTACATTAATGTAAAAACAACTATAGCAGTTACTGTACTATAAATGTTTATTATTATATAACTTATATGCAAATTAGCGTTGCCATCTATCCATTTTTTTCTGGACTATGGAAGTCAAATCAGTTTTCCTGTAGTCTGGAAAACACTACAAATTCTGGTATTCTGTCTCAAAAAAGGAAACAGACTATCAGAGTTTGTTAAATCGATGGATTTACTATTCTTATTTTACAGAAAAGCATAGTAAATCGACAGAAAGAAGGCATCACAAAGGAAAAAAGATGGCATTCCTCCTCATCTGACATGAAGATGACATCACAAAAATGGGTGGAAAATGGTTGGAAGTGGGGAGTAGATGGGTGGGGTTGTGGGAGGTACAAGGGGGTGTGACCTTGGTCCAGTTTAGCCACAACAAAAGGTGGCAACCCTAATGTAAATGCTGGTTTGAAATATAACTTGGAAGGTAATCTGTTTATAAATATTGTTTTGAAAAGTTGTTTGTGCCTGTTGGCCAGGACAGTTAACAGAACAGTAGACAGTTATTTTGTACAATGTTGCACTTTCCAACAATGTTAAAAAGGGAGTAAGAGTTTAAGTCACATGGTCCTTTGCTCTGTGTGTTATCCTCTTTTGTTTGTTGTTAGCCAGGTGGTTTAGTTATCCATGATCTGTGAAGTCTGACTGTGCATTATATGTCTGATTAGTAGGTAACTGTTGCAGCTAATGATTTTAAAAGATAAGAATGCAATACTATCAAACAGAAGCTTCTAAAACTATGATTTATGTAATTAACATTTATGGAATTACTTATAGGTATACATTAAGTAGGCACCTCTATAGACAAGAACTTCCTGAACAAGTTAAATGTACTCAGTAAATTTTAATGAGGGATATGTTGGAGCTTTTGATGAGCATGAAGAAATTTAACTGAAAATGATAATTCTTTTACTCTGGAATGGCAGTAAAATGCTGGTTGTCAAATATAAAACTAAGGCTAAAACTTCTCATTTAAGTATGAATGTAGGGAAACATATTTTCTTTAAAAACTTTAATCAAATACAGTCTGTCTTAAAAGAGCTTAGATCAGAGTTAAACTTTCTGAGGGGCCATTTATTAACACACGAAGCAGAACATGTCTTCTCCATCAAATTTCGGCATCCTAGCACCTTAAAATTCAGCACACAGCCTGATATTTTACAGACCTGAGGAATGTGGTTAAAACATTTTCAAATATAACAGATCATTTAATGAAGAAAATACAAACTGTGATTTATTATTAAAATCCAGCTTGCACTGATTTGAATTATTTCTTCTGGGGCCCTGACCCAAGAGAAGTCAAATAGCAACTTCATCAGCAAGTTCTATCATCCCAGTAAAACCTGAACTAGAATACTAGTTTTTGTCAGGCCCATGAAGTTAAATCCATTTCCAATGTTTGCCCCATCACCACCACCAAAAAAAGTGACTATGCCAAATCAAGTCCCTGTAAGCAAAAAAAAAAGGATATGCTCTGCAGATTTCTTTGAATGCCTAAAATTTGTGTGTGATTGAAATGTTGGAATAGAAAATGAGGCAGGCACTACTACAGAAATTGTGGCCACAACCTCCATGCAAAGACTCCTTTCAAATGTACAAGAGTAGATGTAGTCTTATCTCTGGGGTGGCAGAAAAAGGACTACTCAGAATGGGTCAGTTTAACAAACTATTTCATGCCAGAAGAAAAATAAATAATCAGATTATGCTACATTTGTGACAATATGCATTCAGTAACTCGCTCATGAATTGAAAAAGTATGAAGCCTGGTAGACTTGGACAAAAACTTCAAGGAGGGGATCAATGAGTTGGCCAAATGGCCGACCATAACATGGATCAAAGAAGTATCGGACAAAATGTAAATACAGCCTGTCACTGCTGCTGACATTTTGGGCTCTGAAAAGCTCACTGCCCAAGTCATCTTCCTCCTCAGGTTATATGTGAGCCAAAACCCACCTTCAGGATTCCAAGACAGGATAAGGAAAAGTAAACATCATTCCTGATCCACAACTTCCCACAGAGCAGAACAGACCATCTGTGCAATGCATTATTAAACATACCCATAGTGCAATGCATTATTAAACATACCCATACTAAACATTTCACTGTCACAAGAGTCACTTACTCTGTTTTATAAACCCAGTGATTTTCTAACTGTTCCCTTTTCTTTGTATGTTATTAATGCTGTGGTCACCTCTGATGTTTCTTACTCTTTTTCCTAGCTTTTAGCAGTCTCTTGGGCCCATACCTGTATAACATACTTTTCTTGTCAGTCTCTCTTGTCCTATTAATTTTTTTTGTGGGAAGATATTAAGTCAGGATTTACTATTTATTATTCTCTTACTGGAATATGTCACAATGTCTCTGCAAAATGTGAGTTTTTCATTTTAGCAGCCCTCAGGAACAATCAAGACTTACTCCTTTACATTGTAAATCCTTAAAGTATTTTCTCCTTGTGTCCCCACCTGTAATATGGTAATAAATATGTACAAATTCTAACAACACAACCAGCATGCTTAAATCATTCTAAGCCCTTACCTGAAGTATATCAGTATGCACTGTGGACTAACACTTAAGAAGAAATGTGTCCTGTTACTCAGTCTTAACTAGAACTAGGTATTATTGTTCCTACTAACAGTCCCTGCAATACACCTACCTTACCTGTTAAAAACATAGCCAAATACCTATTGATTATTGGTTGATCTTAGAGTTGTTAATAATTCTGTGTTACCCACATTTCATTCATCCAAAATCTAACCACTGTCCTTTCAAGAATTCTACATAAATACTACTATTGGTTTGTTGTTAACCTTCATTCAGCATTTTCTGTAACCTAATCTATTCAGATGGTTACTATTTGTTTGCCTTCGTTTATAAATGACAAAAATGCACTTGAACAAGAGTTCCTCCAGGGCATTCAGAATCTCTCTCTTTTTTTTATTCAATCTTAAATTAGGACCTTAATGATAATGATTTCCTAAGGGACTTAACTCTTGACCAGTATGATCTGTTTTTAGCCTCTGCACTGCTCCCATAATCCACATACTTCTTAGTTAGTAGAAAGACAAAATGGTATTTTGAAATATAAGCCAGTGAAGATCTGTGCTGAAGTTGCATGAAGAAACTAGGTGTTCCACTTTATCATTCACAGGTAAGGATCTACAACAAATTGAAAGGCTGGACTTAATCCACATGAAACGCTTAAGGTCTGGACATTGAGACTGTCTGTCTTACTTCTTGTAGCTGACTGCATCACAGACCTGCACCTCACACCATTCTGAACTACTGCAAAGCATTAGTAATGTGTGCTAAAGATTTTTTCAGAAGTCCAAGATGCTGTCCACAAGGAACCAGAAGAAGGTTGTTACTCCATCTAGTCACATGTCAGTAAACTTCATGTCCAACAGTGAAATACATCACTAAAACCTAGATAGAATGGTCCATGCCAAGTCCTCTGCACCCTTCACACTGAAGTGTCAAGGCCTTTAGACCCAAGTTCATGTTTTTCATTGCAAAAAAGACCTTTGCAACTAAAGATCACCTGTCGAGGCATCTAATCGCTTGCAAGGGCAGCTAGCCTAGTACTTACATATAAACCTACATCACAGTTATTTTCACTAGAGATAATACATAATTATCAACCATGGGATAGGTAAGGCCAATCTAACAATAAACAGGCTAGGTTAATTCAAAGAACAAAACAGAAATTGGCTGGGCTTATAATGGCCTACAAGAGTAGCTAGTCTATTATTTACTTATGAACCTATGAACTGTGAAAGCCTAGAAGCATTTTTCACTCAGTCGGTGATTGGCACAGAGATTACATGTGGTAAAAACATAAAATGTGAAAGATTTGCTATCATCACATACATCAAAATGGATAACTCATTGATATCCACTGGATGATGAGCATTTCTCTGACAATGAAACTGATTTACTATGATACATAAGAAAATTCCTCTTCTACGGTACAAGGATCCTAATAGCTACGTGCACAGTGGGATTACTCTGTCAGGAAGTAAGGCCTACATGAGTATCTAGGTTCAGTATATTAAAGACTTCAGCAAAATATTTTGTTTTATGTATGGATGCATGTTATTACATTCAGAAAGAGGCATAACTATTGTACCCATCCCACGGAGCTGTGTAAAATTTTAGAATGCCTGTTGAACAAAAGGAAAAATAGACTGAAGTTACAAACTTTACTCAGACTGCATCCATTCAGAAAGCTTTTTGGTATGAAGCCTAGTTTATCTTGAACAAGATAGCACTCACCCAGGGGGAAATAATAAATGTAATATAGCATGGTTTTAGATCTTATTCTGGCCAGCAGAGTAGGTATAAATGCTTTAGTAGGAAAAATGCTGTGTGTGTATATTATTGATAACTCAAATGAAATTTTTGCCCCTACTTGCCACATAAGAAATGTGAAAAGGAAGTTGTTAAGTGATATAGAACTGAATCAGAGTATTTTAAGACAGTTCTGAGTTTTAGAAGCTCAGTTTGACTATTGCATTTTAATAGTCATATTTGTATTTGCTGGATGCTATCTATTTTGCTATTTCTAAAGTGTTACATTAAGTGCCCTTCAAAAAATAAAGCAAAAGTCAGCTCCATGCAAATTGATAAAACTCAGTTGGTGGCGTATATGATCATTTGTTTATTTTACTTTTATTTATTTTACATTTTTTTACTGTGGTAGAGCAGTGATCAAGCAGAACCAACTGCAGTCTCAGCATTGGTTGTAATGAACAACTAATCAATGAACAAAAATACAAGATGAGCAAATAGTTCAACAACTAATGCATTTTAAGCAGTATTATATAGCAAGTGGCTTTATGTACATGATAAAATAAATGCAGCTTAATGGTAGAATAGGAAATGCAATCCAAGAAGTTGCTGAGCTATGGGAAATTAGAGATGTTGCACAAGCTGGAGGAACTGAGAAGGTAGCATGGGAATGAGCAGGTGACTGATTCAGTCATCTTAGAGAAAGGGGCGTATTTTGACCCACTATGCACCATGTATTTCACTCTGCAAAGCTACATCTGTACAATAGGCTTCGGGGAGTGCATGCAGGGATGTGCATGCTGTCAGTGGAAGGCATAGAAAGGCCCTTGCATTTGCAAGGGGGAAAATCCCTCATGGCTGCCTAAATGGTTGCCACATTATGACAAGCTCTCACTCCAGTGATGCAAATGAACACACACAGTTCATTGAGGTAATACTTGGAAAAGTAGAATTTGATCAATAAGATCTGATTGTTAAATGAAATGTAATAGCTGTTTTAAGATAACAAAGTGAACTGTTCTGAAAAAGTGGCATCATACTGATAGCTTTGGAGCAAACTGTGGGGGCTACAAGGTACAACGTAGCTGACACAAATTGTAAGTAGTAATAACCGAGTTACTCTTGTTTCTGTGTTCAAGGTTTTCAGTTCTACTTTATGTAACCAAGAATATAGATATTCTTTAGCTCTGCTACAGGGCAATGTCCAGTACTACCACAAGAAACTGTCATTTGCAGATTACTTCATGTCAGGGGTTGCTATTTTAATAAAAGTGTGTCAGACATTTTTTGTTTAAAAGTGTAGAGTACAGCTTATTTTTCTTTTTTTTTTAGCTTCTTGTAAATTACAATAAAATATGATGCCAAAATACTACTTCAAAACTACTTCAGTAATTTTTAGACTGTCATTATCACCTCAAGAAGTATAAATGTCAACATTAGATTTTTCTCCTACAGATTTGTGGAATACCGATTCAGTAGATGTGCATTTTTATTAAGATAGACTATTAGGAACAGTACAGCTTAACTCTGATGGGATTGTTTTGTTGGTATGCCTTCTATCTTCTATTTAGTTGTCCTAATCTATATCTGTCAGTCCTAATAATGTCATAGTTTCCAGATGTACTTAACCAAGCCTTCTTTACAGATTACCATTCCTGAGTTTGAGGCAAACAGCTAATTTCTTCCTCTGGGTTGATGTCTGGAGTCACACTTAAGTCACCATTCAATGCAGTCATGTAGCTGTAGGGTACAAACAGGGTGGGTTTTGTTGTTCCTCTCCCTGGAATGTGGAGAAAAGTGCATGCAGTGTCATTAATTACAAAGCTTCTCACACTTCTGTAGAAACCATCCATCTATACATCCATCCATCCATTTGTCCACCAATCCATTTAATGAGAAAACATGGTAGGTAGCACAATGAGCAACATAGAATAGATTTCCCTCTCTTCAGTTACAGCTTTTACCTCCTACTGTGTGATCCCCAGGTGTCCCTAGGCAAGATGGAAGATAATATCCATCCATTATGTGCTGAGCCTTCCTGTGTCCTGACAGAGTGCTCTTCAAACTATCTGGAGATATACAGAGCTGAGTATATCTTTCTGGCACTTCAGAGCTGTGTACTGGTAATTGTTGTTTGACTAATTTTATATCATTGCTGGCTGACTTCAGAGTAGTGCACTGTTATTTTTGCTTCTCTGTATAGTTTTTCAGATCTCTGCTGAAGGTGTTGGTTTTCCTATACCCACCCTCCCTATTCCTGTGTTGTTGTTTAAATTTGGAGGCTTTTGCAGTAGATTTGATCTGGGAAACTCCCCCCAGTCCCATCTCTTTACGTCATTCTACCTAATAGACTCCATCTGCACTTGTTTTTAGTCATCTGCATTTTTTAAACTGTTTGGTCTAACATTGTTACATACTCAAGTGTGCTAGCTTGCACTGCATTTGAATTGTTTTGACTGCTGTTTTAGTTACTTTTCTGTATATAAAAAAAATTCAGATTTGCTGTATCTAGGACTGTATGTAAGCTTCTGAGCCACCCCACCCCCTCCCAAGCTTTCTGTGTTGGAGGGAAGCCTTCCAGCTTATCAGTGGGAGTGGTAAGCACTTGGTAACCAATCTACCACATAAGGAGTGGTTCTGGCCCAGAAATTGTAGTTACTGGCAGTTTGGGCAGTTTTTCCATCTCTCTCAACTTTCTGATTTAAAAGCCCGCATTTGCACTTGTTTCCCCCTTTTCCTGGAACTAGTTTAGTCCAGATACAGATTCTTAGTTTTAGCACTTGAATTTGCTTATTCGTGATCAGCACTTGTTCAGAACTTGTAAGCACTAAATAACCTACTAATTACTACAGCACTCAACCTTCCTCATTACCTAGAGGAAAACAGTTTTGGTACTTACTTTCCTCACTTACTTAGAGAAAAACAGCTCTTGTATTCACTTTCCTCACTTATCTAGAGGAAAATAGTTTTTTATTCAGGCATGTCCAAGGGTCAGCTCCCAGTGTTCTCTCCTGTCTATCTGATGAATCAGGGCATCTTGGGGCAATGTATAAATTGTCTCACGTACACAGACAACCCTCTCCTCCTACCACAAAACACTGCAACATGTGAGAGATGCACTTATCTAGCCAAACTGGAAGTAAAGTTCTCTCCAATCAAGACTGAACTTGACAGTCAAGAGGAGAAGGTAAACTCTTGCACCACACCACACTCATCACATAGTCTCACTAAATCTACACCACCAAAATCCACACATAGAAACACAAAAACATTTGTGGAGGCTCTCAATAATAATCTGCTCAAGCAACAGAGACCTCCAAAGCAGAAATGCAAGCAACCTCCACCCCCCCCAACACAACCCAAATGACACATAGCCCGCAGACTCAGTGTGCCAATCAACCACAGCCAATAAGGCAAAACAACGTACCCAATACACTAGTCATAGGTGACTCTATAGTCAGGCACACTGATGTCCCACTTACCAGTCTAAACAAGGAGAAGGTTACTGTCAGCTGCCTGTCAGGTGCCAGGATCCACCACATAACCCACGCACTCAGGTCACTCCACAACAAGTACAAATATGACTCTGTCATTGTCCATGTTGGTATGAATGACCTGAGATGTACCTCCCTGGACTACATGAAAAGAGACATGGAAGAGCTCTCCAATCTTGTAGCCCAGGCAGGTATGACCCTAGGCCTGAGTAGCATTCTGCCATCACCCAGAATGATGCCGCAGTACAAGGACAAAATTATTGGCTTCAACAATTGGCTAAGCTTCTGGTGCCATTCTAAAGGGATCCAGTATCTGTCTGTCTGGGATGACATGGTCGACAGACCACGATGCTTTGCCAGAGATGGCCTGCACCTGTCACCCCTAGGATTCTGGATACTGGCTAAGGTTCTTGCCGCCCCTATAGTGCCTTTTTTAGGCAAGGTTCAAATGACAAATTCACCACCGTAACAGGAACAGGCAAGCAAAAACTGAGGGTGATGCTACTCAATGCTAGAAGTCTAAATCTCAAAATGCACTCACTTGAGGCACTCCTTAAAATGGAGAACATCGATATCTGTGCATTGACTGAGACCTGGTTCAAGGCTCCAGAGAGCACCCCTGCACTACCAGGCTATAACTCATACCACACTTTTCGGCCATGTAACCAGGACCGGAACACCAAAGGCGGAGGTGTGTCCATATTCATTAAGGATATCCTCACCTCCAGGCTAGTTGCTCAGCATAATGCAGCTGAGGTTATCCAAGTGCAACTAACTCTGGGCAAAACTACAATCCAAATTGTAGCTTGCTACAGATCACCCACCATGACCCAGGATTCCCACTCCTCTTTACTTGATGTACTGGAAAATATTAGGGTTCAACCAAACACCCTAATAATGGGCGATTTCAACTACCCCACCATTAACTGGGAAAACTACTCATGTACCAACTCCTTCTCTCAACGCTTTCTGGAATTCATAAACTCCAATGCCCAGGATCAACTTATCCACACCCCCACAAGGGGCAAGAATATCCTAGACCTAGTTATTACCAACATGAGTGACCGGTGTTCCACACCTGAAGTCAACACCTCATTGGTCCGATCCGACCATAAGCTAATTACCCTAGATATCCACATCCTGCCCCCCACCCCCCACCCCCACCCCCATTAAAGAAACCATGGTAAAAAATTTCTCCAAAGCCAACTTCATGCTTCTTAAGACAGAAGTGGTGAACTTCATGAAACCCATGCAGATGGACAACACAGTTACGACTACTGAATCCTACACAATTGCACTTTATAAGCACTTAAATGAGTGCATGGATCGTGCTATCCCAAACAGAACCAAGATGCTATCCTCCAAAAAAAAGGAAGCCAATCTGGTGGTCCCCTGCCATAAACAAACTGTACAACAGAAGGAAGAAACTGTTGCAAAAGAGAGTAAAATCCCATGAGTGGAGGAGCTCCCTGGTCAGCCTCAGTAAGAAGCTGCGATCCCTGATAAAATCCTCCAAAGCTAGTTACAAAAACAAAATTGCCACTGATTCTAAAGACAACCACAAAGCATTCTATAGCTATGTCAAGAATCTCAATGGCAACACTCAGATCTGCTCTGAGTTACAGCACAATGGCACTAAATATACAGACCCAATTGATATTGCCAACATCCTGGCAGATAGGTTCAGTGCTAACTTTACCCCCACTCTCACCCCCTAAAGAGCCCATCTCTATACCGGAAGAATGCAAAGTTCCTGTAATCATGGCTGCACAGGTAAAAACCACACTCTCCAAAGAGAAGAACACAGCATCCATGGGACCAGACAACATCCCAGGCTGCGTTCTACATGAACTACAGAACGAACTGGCACCCCACCTAAGTACTATGTTCAATCATAGCCTCACCTCAGGCTTTGTGCCTGCTGAATGGCGCACAGCGACGGTTATCCCACTCCACAAGGGGGGGAGCCACCACGGACCCCGGGAACTACCGCCCCATTAGCCTGATGAGCCTGGTCTGCAAGGCCATGGAACGTATCATCATGGAACTTATAAACAAAGATATTGGTAATCTCCAAACTCTGGACCACACCTAGTTCGGGTTTGTAAAAGGCAGATCATGTCTCCTAAACCTGATAGACTTCTTTGAAGCAGTCACCAAAGGAGTAGACAAGGGTAGGGTGGTTCACACAGCTATCTAGATCTTGCCAAGGCTTTCGACACCATCCCCCACTCTGGAATTAAAGATAAACTCACTAAATTAGGTATAAATCCCTATGTCACAAGATGGGCTGCCAAATGGCTCACTGACAGAACCCACACTGTGAAAGTAGCAGACTCCAAATCCAATTTCAGACCAGTGACAAGTGGAGTACCACAGGGTTCAGTCCTGGGTCCTCTCCTGTTTGGTATCTACTTCTCTGAAGTACAGGCTAACACAGAAGGTCTTTGGCTAACGAAGTTCGCAGATAACTGCAAACTAGGAGCCATAATCAAAACTCCTAACGATGTGGACAGCCTACAAAAGGGCCTCACTGAGACAGATGCCTGGTGTCAAAGCCATGGCCTCAAGCACAATGCCAAAAAGTGCATTGTCATCCCCTTTGGTAAAAACTCTGTACCCATGAACTACATCATAGGCGGAAGTATACTTAACACCAAAAGTGTGATAAGAGACCTTGGGACACAGGTGGACAGTAGTCTCTCCTTTGATAATCACATCGCCACAGTAGTCAGGAAATCCTTTTATGTGGCACACCTCATCACAAAAGGTTTCTCATCCAGAAAAAAAGAGGTCATTGTTCCCCTCTACTCATCACTCATTAGACCCATTATAGAGTACAACACCCCTTTTGTTATGTACCTCACAAGACATCTACAACAACTGGAAAGGCCGCAGAAATACCTCACAAAGAGGATTACCAGCCTCAAACAGATGCCCTACGCAGACCATCTCAAAAAACTCCAGCTTTACTCCATCGCATATCGCCTACTCAGAGGTGATCTCTGCCTAACATACAAAGCTATGTCAAACCCAGAGCTGTTGGACATGCTCCACTTAAAGAAATCCCAATCCCTCCGAGCTACACGCTCTAGGAACCTAAACCTTGTCACCACAATAAACAGAATATGCTGGAGGGATAGATTCCTATCCCAGAGACTTCCCATACTCTGGAATAAACTACCTATCTATATCAAACAAAGCTCCTCATTAGCACTCTTCAAGAAAAATCTTGATGATTGGATGGGAAATAGGAAATTCACCCCGGGGTTCACCTCTGTGGCTCTGCTCGACAGTGGCACAGGAAAATTATTTTCTTGGGTGGCAAAAGCCAGGGTACCTTTATGGCTGGGCTTGTATAGGCCCCAGGGCCGATAGTCTAGTACCTACTTATGAACCTATGAACCTATGAGTTTTGTCTAGGGGCCATCGTCATAAAGGGATCACACAACAGACTCTTCTGAACCCACAGAAGCTGTGCATATTTTTAAGAGTATTACAAATTGCTGACTTAGTCAGTATGTCATGGAGGCTGAGCCCAGCTGCCCCACAAAGGAATCTCATTTCTGCTACTTAAATCTATCATTTCATCCTTTTAGTTACTTCCCAAAAGCTTATGATCATAAGTAAGGATATGAACACAGACTGAAACAATTGTTAGTTTTGTTGTATTATTCAGTCTTGTTTCAAAAGCACAATCTGGTATACACGATTGTAGTACTTCTAACACATCACCCAGCCACTGGTCAATCAATCTTCTGATCCCCTCTACCTCCACAGTGTAACTAGGCACCAAGATACTTAAACTCCTCTATCTGAGTTAGCTGGTCCTTCACACCAGCAAACAGCAAACCACATTTTTTGGGAAATAACTATGATCTGTGATTTGTAGTTGCTGTCTTTCATCCTATCTACTTTGTAGACAACAGTAAACTTGCCTAGTGCATCCTGGAAATGACAGTCACATGAGGATAACAGGATAAAGCACAAAATATCTTGATAATGTTATCCGTCTCCTTGGGCCACAAGATGTAACAGAAAAAAGAAAATCTCATGCAGTATCAGAATGACATGATTATTTATTGGCAGCCAAAAAAGCAAAGATCTAGATAGGGAAATGGAGAAGTTTGTGCAGTAGTATGAAGACAATGCTTACCTCTTACTACAAGTGCTGTGCTCATATACAGAAAGTGAAAAAGAAGCACTACAGAGCATCAGTTGCATCTCTGTAGCAGGGAATATGGGCAATAGCATTCCCTTCAATGACCGCTTGGAACAGCTTTTCAGTGCTGTAAAACTGGACACAATAAAATTATTAAATAAACCAATGTGTATCTAGGAGAGCTTTGGAAGATAACAGAAGCACAGACTGAACATCTTATAGTCTCATATAATATGACAAATAGAAAATTGTGACTGCAGAAGACACAGTGAGAACATATCTAGATGCACTTCTCTAATTAAAAAGACAAGAAGACGAGAATCGTAAAGAAACTTTCAAACATGCAGAATGTTGAGGAAAGGTAATAGCAACAGCACTGATAGAAAAAAACTGAAATATGTGACATATATTGGGATACAATATAAATATTTACATATTTGTATTAGAGAAATTATTCTGATAATACATAGAATAAGTAACACATAACTGAATCATGGACATGGTCTCCTTGAATAACAGTAATGTCTGTGATACCATTCTTCAAACCAATCTAGATAGCAAGTTAAATGACACATCAAAATCCTGAATGAGAAATCAGTTCTGGGTAGAAGTAAGTTATAAAGTGACTTTTTACTCAGATAAAAAAAAAGAAATACGAGGCACCCCATGTATCAGTCATAAAATCGGTCTTCTATAATAATGTCAAAAAATGAGGATATGATTTAGCTTTTTGAAGCCCAGTTATCTGAGCCAAACCTACAATAGATAAACAGACCACAGCCTGGAATAACACTGTGGAATATGTTATCAAAAAATGTTTCTATACAGATTGTTTTGCAGTGGGGTTGCACCCCACTGTACTCCTAATATGGAAGGTCTACACCCAGATCCCACAGACTCTAAAGGTTCAACTAATTCAACAAAAAGGGAATAAATATATTTCTCTTTTCTCTGAAACTGTGTAAAGTCAAATGTGGCATATCTAGAGGCGAGGGGTTTGGGGGCAGAATCCCTAGTGGAATAGACTGGGAACCATGCCCATATAAAAGCACTTCAAGTTAAACATTGTGTTGTAAATTTAGTAGCTCTCAAACAGGGAGGTGGCACAACGTGGGCAGTAAGGTCAGTGTTAAGATAGTCAGGCTTCTCTAAGTCAAAGTAGGCCCATTAATAACATGGCAAAGAAATAGTAGTGCAATACATATATTGTTATTTTTGATTTCAAGCTACATAATAGCCTTCATTTCCCATTAGAGATAGAAAATGAGCAGCAGAGATAGTCCAAATGTTGAGAATGTCTAAACGTTCAGTAGTTTCATTTTTTCTAAGATGAGAAAATCTGGTAACTTGAGATGCAGGCTTGTGCATCACAAATGGGTGAAGTAGTACTTTCAAAAATCGTAAAGGACTCTGATCAGGAAGATTGTGTAGATAAACTTAATGTACCTGTGGGTTTAATAAGTCAAGGAGAAAACTTAATGTAATGATGGAGTATAAGAAATATTGCCAGGAGCAGAAAGATAGAAATGGTTCTAGAGCAGTAGAGACTTATGTTTGATAAGACCATCGTTAAGTTCTGTGGTCACTTTTGCAAGTTAAATGTTACAAACAACATCTCTAGAGTAAGACTAATCTAGAAGAAACTAATTAAAGATCACAGGATAGAAATCCAAATCAATAGGACTAAACAACAAAAGCCCTCACTTTATTCATAAGAGGCAGCTTGCCTCACAGTTAGAGAGACAGACAGAGGAGTCAGTAAGATCAGTTTTATTACCTCACAGAGTTAAATAGTTTCACTGAAGACATAGTTAAGTAAAGCAGGAAAGGTTCTCTAGAAAAATTTCACTGATATGAAGAGCCATGAGCAGGGAGTCATTCAGGTTTAGAAGAACTGCGAAAAATAATTTTCTTACAGAGGAAAGAGAGAGAGATTCCTGTAGCAGTCTACAACATTAAGAGACATAATGGCTGAAGGTAAGAATAGTCATAAAAGCAGAGAGTTCATGATGTTTGCAGAACAGAATGATAAAAATAGTAGCAACAGATAAAGCAGAGTCTGAAATGAGAATACAAGTGCAAAACAAAAATGACTGGGAAAAAACATCAATATTAAGTCATGCAACTTACATGTTTCTGCACATTTGATTTCTCCACTTTAACTCCAAGTTGTTGTGACTGTACTCAGAGTCAGAAGAAAAGTAGTTGAGTGCACTAGCTGTGTGGATTTCTCCTTCTGTCACCAGCCATGAGGTAGCAATACATGCTTGATTACCAGTATCACTAACATGATGTTACAAACCCAGTTTGTCAGCTTTTCATTGTTTCATATCATTAGGCTAGTCAGATACCAAATTAGGAAGTTCTTCACTGGGTGATTATACAGATTGTTATGATTTAATCTGACTATTAAACTGACATAAGATTTGTTTTCATTTTTACATATGTTTATGTGAGCAAGAAAGATAGGTTCATAGGAGGTTACTAGGCCAAGGGCCCAGGAGCCCTTACAAGCCTAGTCATATTTATCCCACGTTGCTCCCACTACCAGTAGTCAGGTGAGCGAATTGTGGAGAGGTATGAGTTTATGGTAATTAATACTGACTACCTCTATCCATGAGGGACATGGGCACCACTCCAGGAGTGAATTTACGGTCACCCATCCCTTGATCTAGGTTGCATTTGAAGAGGTCAGGGAAGGACTCTGTTTCACATGAATGGGAAGCTTGTTCCAGAGAAGGGGTAGTCTCTGGAAGCCATATCTATCTCTTCATCATGATTTGTTCATGTCAGAGGCTATATTAAGATCCATGGACCAAGTGACCATCATGAAGTTTGATTTATGAATGTGTAGCATTTCTATCAGGGCCAGGTCAAGACTGCCCTGTAAGCCAGGCACAGGTAGCAGCCTGTAGGAGACAGAATACAGTGACAGAGATTTCAGTCTTTCCACTTAGGACTTGTATTGTGTACCCTGTGTTTTCTTGGTGAGAAATCGTATGGTCTCTCCAGCTGTTGTAGGTGTCTGGTGAGATACATGGAAAAGGAGACATTTTACTCAATTATTGGTCTGATGAGAGCCGAATGGAATTATAACATCCTTAGATCAAAATGCAATGCTTTTGCTAATGATATGTACCATATAGAAAGATTTCCTTACCACTGTGGATACATGGCAATGGATGTTTAGATTGTTATCAACCTGAGTACCCAGATCATGTACCACTAGGTCTACATTTGGGGGGGGGATGTCTATAATGTAATTAGCAGGGATGTTAGCTTTAACAAAGGGAATAACAATGCATTTTTTGCATTTAGCTTCAGTTTGTGGCTTTGGCACCAATCACTTGTCTGCATTCAATCTTTCAGCAGTATATTAGCATCTTTGGGTGGACCCAGTGATTCCTCCCAATTTTCAATCATTAGCAAACTTGGTCAGCCAGAAATAAATTCTGAGCAGTAAAGGGCCCAGCGCAGAGCCATGTGGAGCACCAGTGTTGACTGGTATTTTGTTTGAGATGAAGTCACCCACTTTAACAGTACATGACCTGTCTGTGAGCCAAATGGTACCCATCTGGTGATGTAGGAGTTAATTCCTAATTGGAAGAGTTTATCTATACCTGAATGAGGGATTATGTCAAATGCCTTGGCTAGGTCAAGGTAGGCAGTATTCACTGTCTTTCCCTTCCCCAGGGCCTTGGTAACATTCTCAATGAAGTCAACTAGTTTTGACAGGTATTATCTACCCTTGATGAATCAGAAGTGGGTTGGGTCCAGAATTTGGAAATTACCTATGTCCTTGTTGATAAGGTCCATAATGATTCTTTCCATGGCTTTGCAGATGAGACTAGACAAGCTTATGGATTTATAATTGCCAGGATCAGTTGATGGTACCCCTTTGGGCTGAGGGATTACTGTTGCTGTCTTGAATTATACCAGAACATAGCCAGTTCACAGGCTGTGATTAAACAGGCATCCAAGTGGGTCTACTAGGTCATGTCTTGAAGCTGCTTAAAAGGCAACTTGGGATGTAGTCTGGACCCACTGATGCAGTGTTTTTGGCCTTGTAGAGCACAGAGATGATCTGCTCTCTTGAGATAATAGGGTGACGAATGGTGGCAGGTATACTTTGGGGGTGACCAGTGGAGAAAGGAAATTGAGTGATTCATAAATCATATCTTAGATGTGACTGAACAAGAATTTCATTGAATGGTGCATGGGTTAAAACATAAATGATACATTTTGCTATAGTAGTAATAAATGCACGAAGCTGAAGAATATAAAAGAATGAATTGATTCATTTTGCTAACAACAATAATGTATGGGTGCATCCTCAGCAGTACTGGACTCATATGTATAGGGACTGAGCAGATAGCAAAAACTATTTCGCTGACTACAGTACAGAAATAGTTCTTGCTGCCCACTCAGTCTGTATACATATCAGTCCACTACTGCTGTGTTTGCACTCACATACTATTGCTGTTAGCAAAACAAATCAATGCATTGTTTTATACTCTTCCACTTCATGTTGCTATGATACTAAGTGAATGTTTTTGTTTTTCTCCACATATATCGGCTTTGATGTACATTAAACCATTTCAGGAAGGGAGACACTCTGCCCCTGTCATTACAGCATTGTCTTCCTCATTTTTGTCTTCTCTGAATATTCACTGGAGTTGTCCATGTGCTGGATTTCCTTGTCATCTGATAGTTAATTAATATGGACTTTAAGCACTTGTGTTATAAACTATTTATTTGTGTGTGTTAGTTGTCACTAACACATGTAAGTGACAGGGAAAATAGATACAGCTAGCATATTGTGTACATTTGTTATACAGCAGTCAAATGTATTGTGTGTGTGTGTGTGTGTGTGTGTGTGTGTGTCTACATCATTTATCTACATATCTAGTGTTTTATTATTTATTTATTACTTATATTTGTGCCCTGGTTTAGAACACTGAACCTTTTTCAGTCTAAGTCTAGGAGAGCTGTCTGGTTAAAACACTTACAATTAGGCTGTACAGACTGAGGGAATCAAACTCTGGACCACTGGACCACACATGCAGTATTAGTGCTAAAGTCCTTACAAGGAGAGTTATGATGTTTTACGTGTCATTTTTTACCATATATGCATATATAAGGGCAACAGTGTAGTATACAAGGTTGAAATCACTGTCCAGAAGAACTGCACCATGATACAGGTATGTCTCTATCCCTGGCA
Source organism: Protopterus annectens (assembly GCF_019279795.1). NCBI lineage: Eukaryota > Metazoa > Chordata > Ceratodontiformes > Protopteridae > Protopterus > Protopterus annectens. The sequence goes on along the minus strand of NC_056736.1, from coordinate 295,714,931 downwards.
GTCTTTCCATTCAGTGTTCAGTTTTAAGCTGGTGAACCAAGGAAAACAGAAATAGTTAATCTGTAAAACTCTGCTGGATTGTAAAATCACTGAACCACTTAGTAAGTTTAACATTAATTGCAAGGTAAGAGATGAGTAGTGGTTATTCTGTGTATAGAAAAGGGCCCATGGTCCTGAGGTTCAGTAAAGTTAAAACTCATAATGCAAGTGCAATTTGCTGAATAGTACAAATGTATCATGAATAATTTATTCTGCTCCAGTTCTGGTATTTGCAAAAAGAACTTAATGCAAATGTAAGTTCATTTTGATGGCTAGTGCCTAGAAATTGTCATTTTAATTGATAATCCAGCAAGCTACTTTATAGCTGTTTAAAAAATAGGCAATATCTTTCTCAGGAAGCTGAGATTAGACAATGTCAAATGTCATTCTTGTAGACTCTTGTGAGTGTATACTACACACAATTCTAAGTGGCTTAGTATTAGGTATATTAAACTGTTCAAAATCTTTTCACATATACAGATTATGCATTTCTGGTGTGTGTGTGTGTGTGTGTGTGTGTGTGTGTGTGTGTGTGTGTGTGTGTGTGTGTGTGTGTGTGTGTGTGTGTGTGTATACGTTCACACTCACATCTTTTTGTATGCAAGCGTAAGTACCATTACTTCACCATAACATCAAAATGCATAATTTTGTAAGTATTTCTAGCATAGTTCTTGGAACATTCTCATGTATTTAAATGTAAGTTAGCATCATGCTAAGCACAATGCAGCTGTACTTCTGCTAAAAGCAAAGACAAACTTGTGGAATAGTTTATTCAGACTGTATCCAGCAGACTAGTTACATTGCGCTGAGTCTAAGCTAATGAGCTGTAAATTAACCTGCATCCTAGAAGTAGCAAACAGAGTTTCAAAGTCCTCATGTGCATACTGCAAGTCTGTGTAAATCATTTAATTATTTTAATCATGTTGCCTCACAGCAAGAGGTTCTCCCGTTCGATTCTCGGCTGGCGTGTGGGGGAGTGCCTTCTGTGTGGAGTCTGCATGTCCTCCCCGCGGTTGGATGGGCATTCAAAAGACATGCGTAAATGGCCATGCCTTCATTGAAGGTTGGACGTCGAGCTGGCACCTTGGCGTTCATTAAAATCTACTGCCAATCATTAGTGGACCGGATTTCTGCTGTGGCGACCCCTAACTGGAAAAAGCCAAAAGACAAACAACAACAACAACATTTAACCCAAGGCTCCCAAGTCACCAGGCTGCTCCACTTTTGACTGCCTGGTGTCACCTTAGTAACACAACTAATATTTACAGCAAATGCATTCACTGTTAAATTTAAGCACTCTTTCATAAGGACCAACAACCTAACAATAAAAAAATAATAAAAAGCAAAATTTATAAAAATATCATTACCACAATGAGATTTAAAAAAAACATCAGATAAACAAATACTGACACAGATCACATTATTAAATACTTAAAGTCAAAAGTCAAAGTAAATTTTATTGTCATTCAGAAATCACACAAGTGCAAAAACTGAACAAATTTGTGTGTCTCCGGACTCAATGTGCAGACAACATATAGACTATTTTCACAGACATTTACACATATAACACCTAGCTATTACATCACGGACATGCAGGTAGACAGACTAATATTGCACATAATTAGAACACTTTTCAAACTGAACACTTATTTGCATGAGATTTTAGTATTGCACAGGTACTTGGTTAAAACATTGCATTGATTCCTGCACAGAAAGAGACATTTGAGTATTGCACTGTGAAGATTAGAGTATTGCACTATGGACCTTAGAATATTGCACTATGGACCTTAGAGTACTGCACTATGGTTAATTTACAAATTTGCAAGTATTGCACTGAAAGAGATATTTTACTGCAATGCTACTGCCCTAGATAGGTTCATAGGTTCATAGAGTAGTACTAGGCTAACTGCCGTTGTGAGCCACTTTAAGCCTAGCCAATTATCCCCTGTGAGATTCAAACTCTGTACCTTGTGTTTGTAAGGCAAACACCTTAACCCTTAGGCCACCCTCCCAACCCATATGGCCTATAAGTTTCAGTCATGGTGAATATTGCACTAAGTATTAGGTGAGACTGGTAACCAGGTTCATGCATAATTTGAGACAGTTTCTACTGACCAGTTGGAGATCATGGAGTGTAGTGGTTATGAGAGTTCAGCAGCCTGAGTCAAATACTCAGTATTTGACTGCAATATTAAACATCACTAGCACATATATTACTTCCTGAGATTCAAAGAATTTCCCTCCCCCCATAATAATTGTTCAAAGCTGGTTCATCAATTAGCATGATGGACAATAAATCTGAGCCAGAGACATGGTATTGCAGGAATGAGAAAGACCTTAGCTGATCGTCACCATGTCTTTGAATCAAACACTTCACTGTTAAACCTGACCACACTATTATTCTCAGTAGCAACCCATACATCACATTAGCTAAGGCACCCCCTCTATGCTCACAGGTGCTTGCGCGCGCACATGCAAACACACACACACACACACACACACACACACACACACACACACACACACGCACGCACGCACGCACACACACACACACACACTTTCATACACACACTTTCATACACATGCATACATACACACACACACACACACACACACACACGCACACACACACACACACGCACACACACACACACACACACACACACACACACACACACACACACACACACACGTACACAAATACAGACAGTTCTAAACAAGCAATATGCAGCATCCAATTGTATGTAGTAGCAGTTTTGCATGTCCTCAGCCATGACATATGCTTTAGAATCCCTCCTGGTACTGCACCAATTGACCCCGGAGTACTTCCAGGAGTTTCCAGTAATGGCCAAAGTCTGCACAGAAAGACTTTGTATGGAACAGTTAATCTCAGCTCACTCACCTTAGCTAGACATGTGAGACTGGGTGTTGGATCTCTATTTTCCAAAACTGATTCCAAGTAGAGCTGGCCCACTGCATTTTTACTGTTGAAAGCTATGGAGCACGGTGGTCTCGATGTTGATACGTTCCTTCATGCTAGGAGGAAATCTGTCATCATTTACAATAAAAGGTAAACAGTCATTCAGCACTTCATCTACCTTTATCTTCTTTTAAGGTAACATATACACAGGAGGGCTAGCCACCTGGTGGTGTGAACATTGGCTCTAGATGATTATCATTGTTGAAGTGACAGCCCAACCCCATGTGCAAGAAATGGAGAAAAAGGTTGTGTATGGATGGCTAGATGGATGGATTTAGACCTACTGCATTGAATTTGCTTGCATCTTTTGCAATTCTACTAGACTCACACTAATACTGTGGCCAAAATACTGCAACTTAGTCTTTTCAAAGTAGCATTTATCTCAGTTTAGTTTCAAACTTGACCCTTTAATGATTTGTAGCACTGCTTCGAACATCAAATCCTGAGTCATTATCTGGACCAAACACCAACATGTTATCCCTGAGAATAACAACACCTTCATGCTCTTTTCATCAGTCACTCATTTTACATTAAGATATTTCTGCTGCTGGAATTATACCTAACAGCAGCATCTTAAAAAAGAACCTTCCCATTGAAGTAATAAAAGTTGTTAACTTTTGGTTATTGCCCTCTAGGGATATTTACTAAAGCCCACTAGAAGTATTTAAATGTGGAAAACAATTTGGCATTGACCTGTTTAGTTTCTATGTCTTCCAGTGCAAGTACAGTAAACCTTTTTCACACGGTTGCATCAAGCATTTTTCAGGTCAACACATACACAAACACGAGCATTCTTTTTCATGCCTGGGACAAGTGACACACACCATTCAGTTGGTTTAGTTATGCTTTCAGTTACACAAGGTTCTGGCTTCTTTTTAAGTTCTGCTTCTACTTTTGGGTGTGATCCACACATATAGGAAAATGTTAGGCTTTTGTTTTATTTTTACTGGTTCAAAGTAAAGCAGATCTACATCACTAAACACATCTACATTAGCATTGTTTACCGTGTTAATCAGTCCCATTTCCCAAGTCACATGTCTGCTGAGCAGATTATTTATGTATGGACCATCCAGCACATAAACCCAAAATTCATACATATGCTCCTTCTACTCAGACATGGTTAGAAACCAATGCACTTGACTTTACCTGTAGGGTTACATATTTCTGCCTCTGCTTCATGCAACTGTGGATGTTTTGAGGTGTTTCTACAGGTAGCAGGTGATATGCTAGTAATACTGGCCCCTATATTAATCTTGAAACTCGCTGAAGTTCTATTAATAGGGAGTTTTATCAATCTGATTCCACATTATGGTTAGAATTTGTATGAGGTAGTAAGATAAAATACAATATTTCCTTTATGAAATTCTTGTTCATTTTGTCTTGTTCAGTGTATGTGTAAATATTGTATTTCACAACGATTTTCAGAAGAAACTTCTTTAATTAATATGGTCTTACAAACTGTTCTTACTTGGAATGACAATGCCTACACCTCATGTATCTGCCAAGCTTGCATTCACTCTGCTTCTTGTGTACTTTGAGCCTGATACCAGTGCTTCTGACACTGGTCAGTTTCATACTCTGCTCCTTGTGTACTTAGATCCTGATACTGCTGTTTCTGATATTGGTCAGCATTGTACTCTGCTTCTTGTGTACTTTGATCCTGATACCACTGCTTCTGATATTGGTCAGTTTCGTCCTCTGCTCATTGTGTACTTGGATCCTGATACCGCTGCTTCTGATATTGGTCAGCATCGTACTCTGCTTCTTGTGTACTTTGATCCTGATACCACTGCTTCTGATATTGGTCAGTTTCGTCCTCTGCTCATTGTGTACTTGGATCCTGATACCGCTGCTTCTGATATTGGTCAGCATCGTACTCTGCTTCTTGTGTACTTTGATCCTGATACCACTGCTTCTGATATTGGTCAGTTTCATCCTCTGCTCCTTGTGTACTTGGATCCTGATACCGCTGCTTCTGATATTGGTCAGCATCGTACTCTGCTTCTTGTGTACTTTGATCCTGACACCACTGCTTCTGATATTGGTCAGTTTCATCCTCTGCTCCTTGTGTACTTGGATCCTGATACCGCTGCTTCTGATATTGGTCAGCATCGTACTCTGCTTCTTGTGTACTTTGATCCTGATACCGCTGCTTCTGATATTGGACAGTTTCGTACTCTGCTTCTTGTGATCCTGATACTGCTGCTTCTGATATTGGTCAGCATCATAGTTATTTTTAAATTTGCCATTTCTTTTATTTTACCTCACATATATCATTTTCCATATTTAATTTAGGATTATTAGTACATCATCTATAAAAATTTGTATTGTTTTTTTTCCAAATTGTATGTTTTAAGACACTGCAGCATCAGCAAATCCAGTTAAAATTGTGATGCTAATCTGTTCTGCTTTTGTTTAATTAAATCCAAAGTTTTCAGTCAGGTCATACAAGCACTTCACAAAAGCCTCAATACTTTCACCTTTGGTTTCTGTACATCTGTGGAAGTATGCTCTTTCTTTATGGTACAAAATGTTCATCAAACTTATTAATTACTTATTTATTAGTAATATACTTGCCCTCTGAGAGTTTAAATTATCTGTATATTACATCAGATTCCTTGTCCAAGGCATATAACATGGACAAGGAATATGGCATATAACAAAGTATTGACTTTAATTTCTTCAATGTCTTTATGTAACTCAGTTCCTATTCTAAAATGTTCAAACCTCTGTCTCCATGCCCAGGGAAATGGTTTCACAAAGTCAAATGGCTCTGGTGGATTAAACTTTGTCATATTCAATGAAAATTCTCTTTTCTAGTGCATCGTATCAGTAAATGACAACAACATAAGGTAAAACTATTATTCTCGGTAAAAACAGCTTCCTCTGAGCTCAGCAGGTACTGCCTGACTCGTTAGTGTGGTTTTATGGGTGATTACTAGGCTAACAACCCTAGGGAGTTGCTTACCAAGAATCAAACATTGTACCTTGCCTCCTTGGAGTAAACACCTTAACTATTATGCCAACCCCCAATGTCTGACCAGAATGGCATCTTTAGTCTTATTTTCTGAAGAAGATCCCAATTCTTAACACCACATCACAGTGTGCATCCCTGATTCCTCAGCCATGTTGGTAAACAATGTTAATAATGTCAGGATACACCAGCATTTATGGCAAAATACCAGCTCTGATACTATACAAGATGGCAGTTCATCCAGAACAGTGTTAACAGCTTCACTCATCATGAGCACACTAACAAATGGTAATACACTCACTGTATTACTGAGTAGAGTACTTCTTAAAATGGTAATGTATTACATTTCTCTTAAAGTAGCAATACTATTAAACATATTCACAGTATATCAAGGCGCACAGCACCTAGACATTTTATCATCACATACTCTCCTTTCAACAGGAATTTTGACATCCAAGAATGTTATATTAGTGTATTCCTCCTTACGTAGATATCCACAGTTTAAGTATTAGCACCCAGCATATCACATCCTGCTTGTTACACACATCATCTTACTCTCAGTGACTATTCTTTCCACTTTAATGGTTTACAGTAAAATGTCAGGAACCCCTTTCAAAATCAGAACTGTGGATAAAATACATATGAATTACACAGGAGACTATGCAGTGATTATTTTCCAGGGATAAGGCAATCTTCAGAGTTAAATAGCCATGAAAGAAGTACTTTGGTAAATTTTCTTGCACTGAAGATAGTTAAGAGGTTTCTGAAAAACAGTAGAAGGCCATTTTCAAAAAACACACATACACCCACACACAAACACGTACACACACACACACACACACACACACACACACACACACACACACACACACACACACACACAAAAGCAGACCAGTCAAATACTCACAAACAAGACTCTAGCTGTAGCCATAATTAGGAATACAATAAAGTAATCTTATATTAGAAATGAAATCATCTATTAAGTGGGTTAGTGGGCTGATTTCTCACAAGCCATTTCAGTTACAACCTCAGTCAATAGATAAAACATAATATACTGTACAACAGGAATGAATTCAAGAATACGTAGATCCTAATGTTATATAATTCCTTTATTTCTATGTTTAGAATCTTCAGAAATATGTGCAAGTCCTGCCAAGGCCTTGCAGCAGGCTTCAGATTCCCTTCTGCTCCCCCTATGAGACACCAAACACATCACTTAACCAGACTGCACTCTGGGATTAAACATGAAATAGACATGTGGATCAATGCTCTATCCAGGTTAACAAAATTATTTTTGTTCCTGTTAGCCAGCCATTGGCTCACAGGATACACCCCAAAATAACAGAGGCTGTCAGTTACACTGCAGAAGAGAGCTCTAGCTGAGATGTTTAAGCCATAACCTTAAATGAATTTCTTTAGCAAGTCTTTTCTTATGAAGTTTTTATGTGTACGAATATCCTGATTTTCTGATAATTTGTTGCATGCCCCTGTACTTGATTAGTAAAAATTATTTTGTTTGCTGTTTAATGTTACATAATTTACATAGATATTAATTGGCTTGCATGTAAAAGAAGTTCAGAGTACAACAGACCTATAAAAGGCAGGAAGAGAAATAATCCTGACAGCATTTTTGAGATTTTTAAGAAATAATTAGTTTTATTCTCTGTTTGTTTTGACCTTAATCTCATTGTTCAGTATATTGCCCTTAAAGATGTTCTAAGCTTTCTGATTGTTAATGGAAAATTGTCAGAAAAAAAACACTTGTTTTTTGTTGTTGCATATTTTTCAAGAGCCAAAATTTTTCTTCAGTGTAATTCATAGCTCTTCCAATAAAATATATCTATGCTTTGCTGATTCAAACATGCCCGAGCTTCCCAAAGTAAGAAATTTGGGTTAGAAACAGAAAGGCACTTTCTAGTGTTTCTAAATTTGAAGAGCTGTTTCAAAACATTTTTGGCACTAGCAAAATGAGCTATTAAAGATCTCCGTTTATTTCAAATTGTCTAGAATTCTACGAGCTCTCTTCTCTCAAAAAATGTAACCATTCTAATGATTTTAAAACTACTGATTTAGGGAAGAATATTGGTGCTTTTTTTAGAATTAAACTTTCAGAAGTTCACTAAAATGATTTATGGAGGAATTAGAAGGGAGAAGGATGATAAAGAACCCAATAAGAATGAAAGCCATGATTCCACGAAGTACCTGTGACATCTGAAGGAGAGAAAAGTATTGCAAGATAAAATGCCTGGTTCTCTCACTTTTGCATCTGTTTTTCAACCATGCTCTTTTTTACAGATATTTTAAAGTACAGGAAAAAATGTATTTTTAAGAACCTGATGTTGCCCTAATGGTTTCATATTTTAAGCTGAGTTTTCAATGAAACTATCAGCTATGACCACTGGTTCAAATCTTATGTAACTGATTTATGACATATTGGTTTCCCTGTTGCAAAATTCCAAATAAAATTATTATGTCTATTTCTGCTGTGCCTTAAAATAAAAAAAGATAAAGATGTTTGCTAAGTTTGAAAAAATAATCATTCTGAACCCTCTGTTGGTCCTAAAGTTTTGTCTCATCTTCTGCCTATACAGAATAAATGCCTCTGAGACTCAAAGATAAATGCAGGAAGGATTAACATTTCAAGTACAATGTTTAATCTCTCACTAGTTGTGCATGAATATAGCTGTCATTAGCTTATGTAACTCTGCAGTTGTTCACACTGTGTCTAGGAAATAGACGTAACTCATATGATATCTTTAACTGGAACTGTGTCCATGAATATTAATCTTTTGTGAGAGCTTTCAAGAATACTATTTAGGGACATGTAATCAACTTGCATTCAGAACTAGATTCTAAAGTATGTCTAAAGAGACTCTGACTTGATCTTTCTCTCTTTTCCAGAGTCTACAGATTCTGCAGACAGTTTTGGTAAAAGGTTCTCATTTTTATCCAGAGATGTCATGATCACTGTTCTTCATTAAAGGACTGTCTTTTTATGTAGACTCTATGGCATGCATTGACCTGAAGCAAAAGTAAGGGAGGGGTTCTTGTGGCTGGAATGTTAGCATTTTTGGAGTCTCCTCCTCAGACAGAAAGTATGCCAGCAAATGACTGCTGCTTCATATCCCTAGTTCCCTTGGAATGGGAACTCTCTCCCTATCCCCCTTCTCTTCTACAAGGAAAATGTGTCACCTTATTCAAAAACTGAAAATAGTTTCTCTTCATATTTGTCACTGAAAGGGGTCTGGGGTCACAAAATAGAATTTTCAGTCAAACCTCTTCTTCAACCTACTCTGAAAGCATCTAAGTCTGATCTTCAAGGGCCAAGCCTTATCTGCAAGGAACATTGAAGAAAAGAATCATAAAGAGGGTCCTTTCTATTTCAAAGGAAGAGTCTGTTACTCCAGATTATTTCTTTACTAAAAAGGATGATCTGCAGAGGTCAACTGTGACTCTATTCAGCCTCAACAAAATGTCAGGTTACAAAAGTTCCGGATGATAACTCATCAATCCTTGTTTCCCTTCTAACATAACAGATATGGATGATTGCAGTAAATCAGAAGAATGTTGACTGGTAAATCCTAATTATTAAGCCCTATAGGAGGTTTCTCCAGTTTCAAATAAGTAACAGTTTCCTATTTGATTTGACTATTTGTTGTGGCTGCTGTGGATGTTGCATCCATGGTGTTTACCAAATGTCTGGTACCAGTCACTGATGTCCTCAGGCTGAGTGCATTCATGGTGTTTGCCAAATATCCGGCACCAGTTAATGATGTCCTCAGGTTGAGGGCATCTGTGGTGTTTCCCAAATATCTGGCACCAGACACAGATGTCCTCAAGCTGTTAGCTTTCATGTTTATGCTTATATTGATTGCCTAACTTAAGCACAGTCATGGTAGTAACAGAAAAGCCACTAGCAGGCTGTGTTTCCTACCTGGGATTTTAAGGCCTGGCAATCACTAAGAAGACACTGAGTTTGTCACATTCTTGGCAAAACATTTTCTTGGAACACTGATGACAGCGTTCAACAAATGTTTTTTTTCACTCTAAACTGTATAATATAGTTATTGACCCTGGTTAGGTGGGTGGTATTACAGGCTTGGTTGACGACCAGAATATTTCTCTCCATTCTGAACTATAAAATCTGAAAGCAGCATAATACTTCTCACTGCCAAGCATTTTTGAGAAGTCTCTTGCTGCACAGAACCACACCCCCAAACCTGATATTTTCCTTAATATCCTTCTTGTTCAGGAAGTTCCCACTAGGGTTTGGAGGCTGTCCATATGAATTAAGACAGCCCCTTTAGTTCCTCTTTCTACCTGGATTCTGATGAGTGATATGACAAACTGTAGGTATGATGTATACGTATGTGACTACTTAAGCAGTCTGAGCCTTTTTGCTGATTGCACTCCATAATAATATGATGATGTTGGCAGTAATCCAGGCCTGCAGAGCTCTCAAGAATTGCCAAAGGTGACAGTAGACAACACCATTGTCATATTGCACAAGGGAAAAAACAGTGAAATTCATTCTTGCCTTCTAGGTAGGATGACCATGGAGCTCTAAAAAGAAGGCAGCAGTGGCCACTGTTTCTTGTAACAAATACTATCTGGAAGTCTTATCAGCTCTTAGTTCTGTTTACTTAGAATAAATTAGGCAATTGTGTATAAATACTTTCCCCAAATGGCTTGGTAGCTGTGCTGGATTTTATTGCTACACTGTAACAAGTTCAGTAAAGGTCAAATCGCAGCTTACTTGACCAGTAACAACTGTTTCAGTTGCTTTCTTTTGAGATACGCTGGTCAGTAAGATCTCTGAGGCAGTGACAAGGAATTCTGTAAACAAGTTCACCAAACATTAAAAGCTGGATCAGTCTAAAGCCAGTGGAGATTTCAAATAGCAGGCTTTCAGGGAATGCTAGAGGCCTCATCTCAGTGCAGATGTATAGCTTGTCATTCTACTCATAAGTGAAGATTTCAGAGTGAGAAGTGAAGAAAGTTTTGTAGTACTGAGGTGTGAATCACTCCTCATAGCAGTAGCTGTATGACTTCATTTTCATGACTCATTATCAGATTCGTCTTTTCATATTCCTGATGCTGGGATTGTCATAGACATTTTACAGCTGTTTGATTACTGTGGCTACTTTAGCATTTCTTTGTTAGGTTTTACATGGTCTTGCCTTGGTGCATCACTGAATCTGATTGAAGGCATTGAGTGATGTGTGACTGCAACATTATGACAGTATTTCAGTCTTATCTGGATCTTACATATATCAAGGGAAATACAAAAAAGAAAGTTGTGGTAACAGTTATGACACCTGCATAAAGGATACCTGCATTCATTCAATGGCTTTCATTGCTAGTATGCATGTAACATATTTCTATGGTCAGCGAGACAATTGTATCTGTGTTATCTGGTAAATTTATTGATATATTGCTTATTAACTGACAATACACCTTCTCCATTTCTGTGGGTGACAAAGTTGGCAGGAAAGATTGCCCTGCATATATGTACTACATTTATGTCACAAAGGTAGAAGATGTGTTATTTCTGTATTTTTTGCTTGCTTGCTTGCTTCTGCTCTATAAATATTATCTAAAGCTTTTTCTTGCAGTTTAGATGATGTCATCACTATCTATTGGGGAGATGATTGGCATCTTGGATAGTAAGCTTGCAAAAGGCACTGTTATTCAGTGTTGGAAGCGCTGATGCCAGGGTTTGCATCCATACAAATCTCTATACTCAAAATCTGCATGGGCAGAAATTAAATCCTACATCTATTGCTATGGGGATTGTCAAATGCAACTCTACTTTTCATAATAGCACAGAATAATAACCTAAAATGCACTAGCCAAATTCAGACCCACTGCAATACACATCAAAGGTTATACAAATAAATTATATACTAGTCCTATTAGGCTCATAAGTTCAAAGGTATGTAGTACACAATTGGCACAGCAGACCATTTTGAGCCTAGCTAGAGCAATTCCCACTACTTGCTCCCGCTGTTCATAAGGGCCTGAGGAAAAAGACCAGAAGCGAATTTACCATTCCACAACCATTCCCCTAGGTCAAGTCTTAAAAAGAGTTAGTAAACTACTTTGTTTAATGTGGACTGGAAGATTATTGCATAAGTAGGTTATTCTTTGGAAGAAATATCTATCCTGCCAAATGTTTTATATTACAATATCAATTTAGGTCATTACAATGGGTGTATGTGTTGTTAACAGTTTTATGGGCATATAAGACATCAGGCAAGACAGGATACTTTACAGCTTTATAGGCCAGGCAGAGGCCAACACATAGAATTCTTTAAGAAACAGAATAAAGTGATAGAAATTTTAGATAACCTATGTAGCTGAAGGAGCCCTTACCTGAGATGCTTTGGTGAAGAAATGTTGTGCTTTTTCTAGTTAGGTAATATGGCTGGAAAGAGACATGCCAAAGGGAGAACTTTGTTGTATAACAGGCCTTCTAGGACAGAGAGGAGCAATACCTTCCTTGGAGGATATGCCTTTACATGTTAATTGGACTAAGAGTAAAAGGAATTCCTAATGATAGATAGAAAACAGTGGTTAAAAGGGAATTAATTGTCCATGAGTGCATCTAGGTATCTATTGGCAGTATGTATTTTGATGGGTGTTATACATGGGGTAGATGTATGGGTGATCCTGTTTCCCAAAGAGAGAAATACAACATTTCTTTAAAACAAGTTTTAGTCTGCGTCATGACACCACTTTCATGCAGGTTAGATGCTGTTGGAGGGTATGTATATCTTCTGGACAGCTGATGACAGCTCTGACTTTGTGGCCATCATGAAATGTAGTCAGCCAGAGACCCTTGATGTCAGCTTGTACTTCAACTGGGTATGATCTACAACAAAGCATCCTGGGGGATGTCAATGGTGATGAGTCTTTTAAGGGAAAGGGTACCACCAGTCTTGATTGTGTGGGGTCTATCTATAATCTAGCTTGCTACCCAAAAAATAGGTACTTATGGGTTTATTTTTAATTGGGTCAGTTTTGCAATAATGCTAAAGTGTGGAATAATATTAAAGATCTTGGCTCAATCTTGGTAGCAGTTTGCATAAATGTGCCTTAGTCCAGTGCTGCCGAGACTCGTTTAAATAAATCTGATAGATTTAGTTGATAGTATCCACGTTTCATAAATACCTATTGATTTGTGTCAAATGTTGATAGGCAGCTAGTGTCCTTGTTTGTGAGCTTATAATGACACATTTGATTACATTGCAAATGATACTTGTAAAGGATAATTGGTCTGTAGTTCTCAGGGTCAGTGATAGGGCTGTACTTGGAGTACTGTAATATCTATTCTCCAGGCCTCAGGGCCATACACATGGAGAAGCGAAGACTGGACAGGTTTAAGTAGCAGTCAGTGAGTCATTGTGTGTCTTCAAGGAGACAGCTGGCATGTTGTCTGTATCCAAAAAGTTAGTGCTTTTGACTTTGAAGAGTGACTTTAGGACTTGTTCAGAAATAGTTAATGGCAAAGTTCTAGCTAGCTTATCTAGTGCCTGGTGTAGGTCCCCAATCTGGTGCCCCCTCCAACTCTAAGTTGAAAAGCAAAAAAGGTCATCACTCCAAGTTGAAGAATTTCAGCAACTACTGATCAATGCCCCTATCACCTTGCACCCAGGACATCCACGTGTGTGCCATGCCATAGCTATGTCTCTGGTTAAAGGAGGAGCTGCAGACCATACATGTCAAGGTGGAAAACAGGGCAGGGAATGAGGGTAGTTTGAACCAAATTTGTCTGTTAATATATTTGCGATATTCTGAAGGTCAGAGTGGGTCGTACCATATGAGATCAGCTCAGTGAAGATCTGGGTATTGTTTTGGAGTTTCCTGATATAGTTAAGGAGGGATTTATGGTTACCTTTGGATGAGGTGTTAGTGTTTACTTTGTAGTTGGTTTTACAGGCTTTGATCATTTACCTTTGTAATATAGGTTATGAGATTTTAGAGTGTGAAGATTTGATTTTAATCCATAAGTTAAATTTTTTCTCTTGTTATACAGTTTGTTGATACTGGAGTTTCACCATAAGGTCCTGATCCTAAATTTCCGTTTGTGATAAAGGGAGACATATTCTTTTATTCAGGATTTAACATGGTTGCAGAAATCAGTGACATATGTCACCACCTTAACTATAGGACCTTCATGGGTTGGGAGCTATTAAATCTCCTTCAGTAATCAGACAATGCTGGAAGACTGGCCCTAGAGAAATCCCAGAAGATAGTAGGAATATATGTCCTGGGCTTAGTCTTTATGTAGATGAAACAGCACAGTAGCCTGATTTAACCAATGAGGGGACAATTACAGGTGTTGAGCACATTTGTGAGCATATTTGTGGCACATTTGTAAGAACCAGGTGGTGTATATTTCAGACCTTAGTAAGGAAGGAAAACTAAGTGGACAAGAGAGCTAGTATTAATGCTATCTAGGAACCAATGTTCAGATTTGTTTTTTGTCATGTATGTTTGGCAGTTTATGGACAGGTAGTTGGAATTTCCCAGAATAATTGCATTGGGTTCAACAGATGAGGACTCCAGCTTTTTTCAGTAGTCCCCTAGTTAGCACTGATATGGTATATTGAATTCCATATAGATATCAGAATATGGATGAGTTCTAGGTCATTATCTTTCTGGATTTATCATGAGACAAAGGGATTTAAATGGGATACATGTTGACTTATCAACTACTGTTTCAGCGAATGAAAAAAGATCAAGAACCATTCAGAAAAAATACTTCCATTGAACCTCAGAGACATACCTTTTTGCATGGGGCAAACCTCTGTACTCCCCCATACACCCTGACCTTATATATACCAGCTCCAAGGTTAAAAAAACAGTCCACTGCCAATGACAGTAGTATATTTACCTTTATGTAAACTGACTGATTACTTGACAAGAACCCATTTAAATGAATATGGACACAATCCCACTTGACACACTCCCACCCTCTATATACCTAGTAGAGGTGATCATCAGTCGCAGACATATATACCGGGAGCTCAGTCATATATTTCTTCATATCTCCCAAGATGAACTGTCTAAGGTAATTTATTCCCACATGCACAGCAAGCACTTCATGTCCATGCTTGTGCTGAAGGGACCTGGCTGCCCTGAGAGTCAGCTTGCTGTCACTCTTTTGTTGTTCAGCCTGGTGAGTGGTGCATCAATATGTCTCGCTATAGAATCACCTATTATGACTAGGATGTTATCACATGAGGCAGCCAGCTATGGCAGCCTTAAAGGTATAGACAAAATGCCTAATGTCTGTCTGTCTGTGGTGACAGCAGATGTTCCTGCTCTATGTGCATATAGTAAGTGAGGTGCAAATATGTTGGACTGATTTAGGTATGGTGGTGCACTGCCCAAGATACTTAGGAAGCTTTGGAAGGGAATTTTAGCACCTTAGCATATGTGGGCTTAGTGTGATTACTTATGATGTGCGGGAGTGCAGTATGTTCTGACAACCAGTGAGATGGGAGGTTTGCCTCCAGTTTAAATAGCCATCTACACCTCTCACAAGCAGACTCAATATTTGGCAGCAATTATGAGCTGTCATCAAACAATAGGTAATTGATGCATTGCCTCAGAGTACCTAATACTATTAGGGTGGTCACAGATAGAGTTAGTGTTGAATGGGATCCCATGGTGGGAATTTGATGAGTTCTTTCAGTTTTAATGAATTCAAAGTTCTGTGCAGATGAGGTACAGTAACAGTACTTGGGCATTATACAGAGAGTGACAAGATGCAGAAACAGTAACAACATGCAGTAGTAATAAGATATGATAAGATGCAGTTCTTCAGGGTACCATGCATATCAAGACACAGTAATAGCAGTTTACATGCTATGTATAAGTAAAAAGATACATGATTAGTAGCTGAGTACTATGCAGATAGTAATGCTGATAATTTAGTGCAAAACGTGGACAACTATACAGTATGAATCAGTCAGACCTCTGCACGTACGGCTATTGCACAGCTCAGAAACATCAGAAGACTACAAAAACATGGTAGAGCCAGTAAACAGTGGAATGGCCAAAACCGGTTTGTTTTTCTCCATCCTCCATTAATAAATGGATTGTTGTCCACTGTTTGCTGGCTCTACCATGTTTTTGTAGTCAACTATACAGTATGCCCACAATATTATAAGAAAAAACAGTGCAGGATGCAAGTGCCATAGAACTTATCAATGCAGTGTGATAATTCCAAAGCGATACTGTGTATCAGTATAGATGCAGCCAATAAGAAAGGGTTGCAATAAATCAGTAATGATCCAAAGTGCTAACACAAGTAATACTAATCAGTAGCAGAGCGACAGCAATAAGAGGAGCAGTGCAGAAATATGCAAAAAGTACAGGATATAGGCACAGGTGCCAAAGTACTGGGGGTGCAATCTGCTGCCTCATATCAGCTACTGAGGAGACTAATTCACCTCAAGAAAACACAAATCTGTGCAACACAGAAGAAATTATATCAAACAGAAAAAAACAAGCAGCCAACAGAAGCTAGGAGTACTAACAAGCCACCAGCAAATAAATGCTCAGACACTGCACGTACTCCTACTCTAACAAGAGTAAACTGCATGATTAGTTGCATATGGGAAAGTACCACTAGTAGGCTCATAAGTGTCAATACTAGCTTCAAATGGTTTAAAAAGGCATTTCCCTGGTGTTGGAGGGGTCAGAAAAATAGTCAATTCAGTAAATATCGCCAGATGAAGCAGAGGTTTGTCTGCTCATGTTTTCACAACTGAACATAGAACATTAGTCTGTAAGGCCAGTATTACAATGAGTATGGCACCTGACATATGCCTGCCTTAGAATATTAGTCTGTAAGGCCAGTATTACAATGAGTATGGTACCTGGCATATGCCTGCCTTAGAATGTTAGTCTGTAAGGCCAGTATTACAATGAGTATGGCACCTGACATATGCCTGCCTTAGAATATTAGTCTGTAAGGCCAGTATTACAATGAGTATGGCACCTGGCATATGCTTGCCTTACAATATTAGTTTGGATGGCCAGTATTACAATGAGTAAGGCAACTAGTATATGTCTGCCTTATTAGTCTGTAAGGCCAGTATTACAATGAGTATGGCAACTGGCATATGCCTGCCTTAGAATATTAGTCTGTAAGGCCAGTATTACAATGTGTATTGCACCTGGCATATGCCTGCCTTAGAATATTAGTCTGTAAGGCCAGTATTACAATGAGTATGGTACCTGGCATATGCCTGCCTTAGAATGTTAGTCTGTAAGGCCAGTATTACAATGAGTATGGCACCTGGCATATGCTTGCCTTACAATATTAGTTTGGATGGCCAGTATTACAATGAGTACGGCAACTAGTATATGCCTGCCTTAGAATATTAGTCTGTAAGGCCAGTATTACAATGAGTATGGCAACTGGCATATGCCTGCCTTAGAATATTAGTCTGTAAGGCCAGTATTACAATGTGTATTGCACCTGGCATATGCCTGCCTTAGAATATTAGTCTGTAAGGCCAGTATTACAATGAGTATGGTACCTGGCATATGCCTGCCTTAGAATGTTAGTCTATAAGGCCAGTATTACAATGAGTATGGTACCTGGCATATGCCTGCCTTAGAATGTTAGTCTGTAAGGCCAGTATTACAATGTGTAAAGCAACTAGTATACACCAGCCTGAAATATTAGTCTGTAAGGCCAATATTACAACAATTATGCCAACTAGCATATGTCAGCCTAAGAATATTAGTTTGTAAGACCAGTATTACAATGAGTATGCCAACTAGCGTATGTCAGCCCAAGAATATTAGTTTGTAAGTCCAATATTACAATGAGTATGCCAACTGGCATATGCCTGCCTGAGAATATCAGTCTGTAAGGTCAGTATTACAATGAGCATGCCAACTGGCAAATGCCTGCCTGAGAATATTAGTCTGTAAGGCCAGTATTACAATGAGTATGCCAACTGGCATATGCCTGCCTGAGAATATTAGTCTGTAAGGCCAGTATTACAATGAGCATGCCAACTAGCAGTACAATTATTAGATCAAATCAACAAAGGCTCAGATTTACAAAAGGAAGGAGTGGTCTTTAAGGAGGAAGTAATTGTAGATGTCCTTAAAGTTATTGTGCTTTTTCATTTAAGTTTGAAGCATGCAAAATATTAAATTGATTCTTATTAGGCTAGGATTTTTTTTCAGACGCTGGGCTTGCACCTAAAGTCATACTGCCAAAAGTCTGCATGTCGGAATTAAGTGAGATGTTCATGTTTCTTATCAACCATAAAATCATGCAATGATATTTTAAATAAAACAAAGATGTGCACGTGGAAATGGTAACTTGCTCCATAGTTTAGATAGATGCTGTGTCACAAACTAACCACTGTTTTTCCTGATGTTTAAAGTTAGTTTTACTAGCAAGATATGGGCCTAGAGTTAACTATATGGGCCGTGTGTTCCAGACGATGATTAAAAAATAACTGAAAACAACAGTACCTTTGTTACTAAGCATTGATTCCCCCATAGCCTATATGATATGTTAAGTTTGTTGTTCTACTACCTTTGTTTGTGACAAACTGTTAGACCTTTCTATAGCTATACAAGTCAATTTTTGGATAAGCACACAGAATTGCTCTGTATTCCATAAATAGAAGAATTATGGCTACATACACTGGAAGAATTATTTCACTGGACCTTTTGAATATTCCCTTCAGTATGTGGAAAGCTATCCTACATTTTGTCTGAACCAATGTGGTGACATTTTGCTCAAAAGTAAGGTTTTCATCTGTCAGTGTTTATAGGTCCCTTATGATGCTATCTGTGCTGAGTATTTGATCATCAGTTTTATAATCAAAGTTTTCTCCATTCCTACTAACACACATATCACATTTCCTAATGCTGTATACGAGCATGTTCATACAGTAACATAAGTGTACAGTGTCTGTATCCCTGTAGCCATTCTGTTTATGAAGGCATTAATGTTACCAGCATTGAAATCATATACAT
This sequence comes from Protopterus annectens, assembly GCF_019279795.1. Classification (NCBI taxonomy): domain Eukaryota; kingdom Metazoa; phylum Chordata; order Ceratodontiformes; family Protopteridae; genus Protopterus; species Protopterus annectens. Next base: position 295,695,915 of record NC_056736.1, on the reverse strand, counting down.
ATTTTTTCATCAAAGGTGGTCACATACTTTTGCCTGAGAAGAAGATGGCAGTTACTTAGCCCTGAGATACTCTGCTGATCACAAGTACTATCTGTGAGAAGTTTCACAATCTGTGTTCAGTTAAATAATTTTTGTCCGGTTATTTTAGCCATTAGTTACTGCACATACACATAGGATCAAGTCATATTTTTACTTGATCTGGAAATGTAGAGTGAATTGTTAAGCCTTTATCTGTAGCAACAGTTATTTACTCAGAGAAAGTTGTCAAGCTTAGAAATCAGAATCTTTCCTTCATCAATGCATATCAGTCTTGATCTAGAAATAAAAGGCATTCCCTTCATTTCTATAGGAGATCCATAAGCAGCCTTACAATTACTTTTCAATGTATGAATGTTAAACTGATGGGTTGTGTAGTATATCATATCGATGTACATGCATTCTTACATGAACAGGAATAGCTACAGTTTGTCACCAAAGTTCTGATGCATGGTCATGGTTTATCTGTAGCAGTAAGTATTTACTCAGAGAAAGTTGTCAAGCTTAGAAATCAGAATTGTTCCTTCAACAATGCATATCAATCTTGATCTAGAAATAAAAGGCATTCCCATCATTTCTATAGCAGCTCCGTGAGCAGCCTTACAATTACTTTTCAATGTATGAATGTTAAACTGATGGGTTGTGTAGTATAACACATTGATGTACACACATATTCTTACGTGAACAGGAATAGCTACAGTTTGTCACCATAGTTCTGATGCATGGTCATTCTTCAGTGATCAGTTAAAAAGTGCCGTTGTTCAGTGATGTGTTACAAAGTGTTATTCTTCAATAAACAGAGACTTATTGCTCGGTAATCTGTCAGAAAGTATCAAAACACACCTCACAACAATATCCAAACCTCTTATCTTCTTTGCTCAAGAATTCTGGGCATTGCAAAAAAGTAATGAGGGGACTAAAATCAGAGAGAATTTCTAAATATTTAATCTATTTAAAAGGTTAAGAGAACAGCAGATTTTGCATTGATATGCTTTTTCAGAACTATAATAACAAGTACAAAACTCTGATGTCTGGTGTTTTAGACTGAATGTAATCCTCAGTGACTTACCAGAAAATCAAACATTTACAAGAGACATGGCAAAACATTGAAAGAAAATATGGGACATTCTGAAAACGTCTGGACAGTTGGTGGGTATGATGATATCTGATTTTATATAAGAGATCCAGTTTCATGTCATAACTGTCCAGCGTGTTACTTATTTCAGCATTATTGACATCTGAACACATCTGAAGAATCCATAAATGTAATGTTGTTAATGATAATGATTTATCAGTCTAAGAATAAATGTATTTACTTCTTCAAAACAATGTCTAAATATACCCTGCACATTTTAACCCATGGACTGTGACTGAAATAGATCCAAATGGATCAGTGGATCAGTTTATTATGCCTGTAAGCAAACAAACAAATACATTGTAATAGTATCATATCCTAGTGTTCTTGATTCTGTAAATGCTCTTTCTACAGCAGGTTGTATAATAAGTGATATATTATTTCCAAGGTCTAACTCCACCCCTTATGCTATTTTAAAATTATTGCTAAAACATTCAGTACATATACTGGATGTATCTTTAAAGTCAGCAACTCATCCTTTGACTTTTATCAGTATGTAAAGCTCCGGAGGTTTATTTCACTCTTCATTGACCTTTTGTTAAAAAAATGAAAAACAAAAAAACACACTTTATTATTGTCTTTGATGTCGATAACTAGGTCTGTTTTGTTGATTAATTCTAACATATTAATGACAGTTTAAGTCTCACTGCAGTTTTACCATTCGCTGCTGTTTTTGTCTTACAAGTTACATAGTTTCTTCAGTTTCTCTGTATAAGCAACTCAAGAGGACAGTAAATGCAATACTTCAATTTAGGTTTTCCTCTATTAGCTTCATTTCTCTATTCCTGTGCGGCTGGGATTGCTATACATGGCTTACAGTCGTTGGTTAGCTGAGGATACTTTGTGAGTCTAAGTTAAGTGTGTTAATTTTCTAGCTTCACCAAAGAGCCTTTTTTTATTAAGCATTGTATTTTTGTTTAATTTTAATTGCTGTGACTATGCATCTTATATGATGAAATTCCTCCACTGCCTCAAATGTTGTTTTTGTACCCATTCTAAATAAAATATCTCACCAATTAATTTTAACATTATTAATTTTTGAAAAATCTATAAAATTGATTTATTAATGGCAAAAAGTTAATTATTGCAGCATAATGGTCTGAATCTGCAGTGGAAATAACAGTTTCTGGAGAGTACAGGAAAATGTCATGTTAGAGGATGCAATGTCTTAAAATGTATTGATTCTTAATGGGTCTGTTACTATCTGTTTAGATAAATTTATATATTAGATATGTTTATATTAATATAGAAATATAAATATTATCTAAGCAGTAGTTTTGACCAGTCAGTATTTGAATTGTTGAAGTTCCCCAGAAACATTTCTTTGAGGCTACGTTTATGAAAACCAGTTTACTTTGGAACTCCTTCTCTTCACTGGAAATCATTGAAGTTGTATTAAAGTAACCCACAGACTTGATATTTTGAAATATAAAATGTGTCATACTGGTATTTTTTATTTCAGTTAATGGATATTTGTCCAGGATTGAAATTATCTTTTACATAAACAGAAGTTCTCCCATATCAATCACAGGATCTACAACAATAAGAAATAAACCCCAGAATCTGTGAAATATTAGAGAAGAACTCTGTCTACATTTCTGTAACAGTGCAATGTCTTCCAAGAATGGTACCAGGCTTAATTGTGACACATAAGATATTCAACATTAGATCACTGCTGCAGTAGAAAAGCTGTATATGTTCTACATCCTTCCACCATCCAGCTTTTCAAAGCTTAAGGACATCTTCCATGCAGTCTAACTGTGAGGATCTCAACAGTAACTCCGACATAGATTCAAAACCTCAGAGCTTTCTTACCATACTGATATGCATTCTGTCAGCATGCGTTGTGGAACTACCTGTCAACTAGCAATACTTCAAGGCCTGGCGGATTATTTCACTTCCTGGAATGCTTCTGTGAAAACATTATGTAAAAATATATATTTATTTATTTATTTAATTTATGTATTAGTTTTCAAGTTTACTTACCTTTTCCGGCTTTGCTACTCATCTTCAGTGCTTCATTCTTGGCTGAACCAATGGAACAGTTATGGGTCTCTGTGGTTCTTCCCTCCCTGTCATCAACAAGAATAAGAAGACTGTAGTCAGGGGGCCTATGGTTATCAGGCCAGCTCTGGTTGTGCCTCAGCTGCTGATGGGTAACTCTGTTGCGGTTGATCTGTGCCTCAGCAGTTTCTATTCAACCCAAAGAGTCTGATTCTAAAGAAAGTGTTGCTTGAATTTTTTTCTTCAATGGAATCAGAATGTAATTCCTATTGCTCAGCAAATGTATTATGATTTGTTACAGTTAGATATTCCTCGTTCAGCAGCTGTTCCTCCTACTTTATCTGCTTTAGAGAATTTTTTTTTCTCATAGCTTGCAGTTTCCGTGACAGTTAACCTCATGCCTCTAGGAAGACTGATAGGTAATATGGGCGCTCATATACTTGTTTTATAATCCTAAAGCAGAACTTGATGTGATTTCCCTATCCAAAAGTGCTTCTGTTAGGCAAATTGCTAGTATTAGTGTATTTTTTCTGATAAGGAAGGAAAGTTTATTCTGTTGCCACTTTAACATTCAAAAATTTAAACTGCCAGGCTTGTATATTATTTTTTTTTACTTCTGTCTTTGTTAAGTTTACTGTTAACCTTCCCTCTTTGGAGACAAAAGTTAATCAAATGCCTTCTCTGTACCTGCTTCTCATCTTATTATTCATGCCTTAAAGTATTCTTATGACACTGCTGATAGAGTCTCCATGGCTGCTGCTTCTGGGTCAGTCAAAAGATCTGATTGGTTACTTTCTCAAAAATCTTCCTGAAAATGCTATAATTTAATGTTTAAATTCACCCATGAACACGGAAGTTCTGTTTGTCCCTTTAGCAGCTGAGGTGTTTAAGAGGCGTGATGAGAGGAGAAAGTAACTCAAAGAATGACCCAAGGGAGATAAAAAATTCCTTCCACTTCACCTCCTTTTATTGAAAAGAAATTTAAGCAGCAAGGTGCTAATAAATAGAGTTTTAAAAAGCAGTGGCAAAGAAGCTCCAAAAAGAAAGGGAAGGCCTGTTAAAACCAAGGATAGCCCATTAAGTCATAATGACTATTTGCCTCTTCAGGGTCCTCTACCCCATCCCATCCCTACAACCTCTCCCTCTTCCTGACTCTTGCCTACTCTTGGATCCCCTTTTTTAACAATCGCAGGTCGAGCAGTTCTTACTGGAGGTTTTCAATATCTATTCACCAAGGACATGTGACTCTTTCTTTGGATCTTAACTTTGTGCTTGAAAAACGTACTCTTTTTCATTTGAACCAGCTTATTAAGCTGAATTGAAGTTATTAAAATGGAAAATTGTTTTACTCATTACTCTGACTTCAGCTATCAGAGTATCTGAGTTATAGGTTCTTATGGTAAGTCAACCCTGCCTCATTCCCAACAGGGACAGGATTTCTTTGAGAAATAATTCCTCTTTTATGCCTAAAGTGGTCTCAGAGTTTACATTGAGCAAGTCTGTTAACCTCCTTCTCTTTTATCCTGATCCCAAGAACAAAAGAGAGCCACTTCTTCATGTTCTGGATATCCACAGGCAACTCAGATACTACCTAGACAAATCATACTCCTTCAGGAAACCTGTTGGGTGTTTGTTTCCTATGAATGTAAGAGGAAATGAAAATCAGTGTCAAAACATGCTGTTTCTAGATGAATAAGCTACTTTCAGTCAGAGTTAGGGCCCATTCCACCAAGGGCTTTCTATAAAGGGATGGACTCTAGAAATATACTAGAGCCAGCAACTTGGTTCTCTATACATACTTTTAGGTTCATAGGTGTTTACTAGGCTAATGACCACAAGGGCCTTTTTAAGCCTGCACATGCATCTCAAATCTCTGACAAATTTTGGTACCCATGATAAGTGTAAGCAGCAGCTTAGGATATGAGACATTTACAAGCAGGGGCCTAGGCGATGAACTAATTACAAGCTGCCTGTGTCCATTACAGACATAGGTGTCTACCCAGGGATGAATTTCCTGTTCCCCATCCAATTTTCCAAGTTACACTTGATTTGGGTTAGGCAGGAACTCTGCTTCATATGGATGGGGAGCCTGTTCCAGAGAAGGGATAGCCTCTGGCATACATACCTATCTGTCTAGCAGGTCCTATTTTTATCACAGGCAAGGTTTAAGTCTTTAGAATGGGTAATTCCAGTGCTGTTTGTTTTGTAAATATGCAGAGAATGCATCAGAGTGGGGTCTGACAAAGCTTTGTATCCCAGGCATAGATCTACCCTCAACAGCTTATAGGAGACAGAATACAGGGATAGGGCCTTGAGGTTGTCTGCATATGACATGTTACTTATGCCCTGTATTCTTTTAATGAGGAACCTCTGTGGATACTCCAGTTGTTGGATATGCCTGGTTAGGTATATATCAAAGGGGCATTGTACTCAATGATAGGTCTGATAAATGCTGAATACAGTGGAATAATGACTTCCCTGGACCTAGATGCCATGCTTTTGTTTATAAGTTACACAACATAGAATGGTTCCCTCACTACTGTAGACACATGATGGTCAAAGGCTAGATTACTGTCTATGTGTGTCTCCAAATTCCTGACTACTAGGTCAACTCTTAGGGGTGTGCTGTCAATATGATATCTAGTAGGGGTGGATGACTTCCCAAAGGATTCTAGTATGCATTTCTTGGCATTTAGTTTTCCTCCATGGCTCTGACACCAGTTATTTGTCTGTGTCAGCCCTTCATGGAGAACATTTGTGTCAGTGGGGGATTGAGTGGGAAGAAATAGCCAGGGAATTGCTATGGCTAGGCTTGTACAGGCCCTAGGGCTGATAGCCTAGTATCAACCTATGAACCTATGAACCTAATTTGCAATCAACCGTCAACTTAGTCACCAAGAGGCCACTGATATTGTCCTTGACTTTAGAGAAGTAAATGCCAAAAAGGAGTGGTCCCAGGACCATTCCCTGAGGGTCTCTGCTTGTGACTGGCCTCTTTGTAGAGATGGACTCCCCAATTCTAACTTCCTTGGTCTTGTGTGTGAGCTAGCTGGCTATCCACTGGGTGACATAAGGGTTTGCACCTAACCTCTTGAGTTTGTCAACAGTTCACAAGTGGGGTATTGTGTCAAATAGTTTGGCCATGTCAAGGTAGGCAGTATGAACCATTTTGCCTTCATCCATGGCTTTGGTGACCTTGTCAAAGAAGTCCACCAGATTATGTAGGCATGACATGCCCTTGACGAAGCCAAATTGTGTTGGCTCCAGTGTCTGAAGGTTTTCTGTGTCATTATTGATTATTTCCATGATAATTCTTTTCATGGCTTTGCATATGGGACTAGTGACACTTATGGGTCTGTAGTTTCCAGAGTCTGTAGATGGCACACCTTTGTGCAGAAGGATGATTGTTGCTGTCCTCCATTCATGAGGCATGAAGCCTGTTTGGAGGCTACAATTTAATAGCAGTTCCAGGCAGCCTGATAGGTTATGTTTTATCCTGTTTAGAAGGCATCCTGGGATATTGTCTGGGTCCATTGATACAATGTTCTTGGCTTTAGAGAGATAATTAAGGACCTGTTCCCTAGTGATAGCAGGGGAAGTTACATTTGATGGTGTTTCCTGAGGGAAGGTTGAAGAGGAGAGAGGGGTAAAGTTGGAGTTGAATTTGTTGGACAGTAGGTTTACTACACCTTCTGGCTCAGTATAGGTGGCTCCATTAACGATGAGCTCTGCACACAATTGTGCATTGCCTTTGAGGTTGCGGACATAGCTAAAAATGCCTTGTGGTTGTCCTTGGCCTGAGAGGCCAAATCTACCTCAAATTTGGCTTTGGTAGACTTTATTTGTCCTCTGAGATGTCTGTTTAGTTTGACGAGATTGCTTTTATCCTGCTGGGTACTGCACCTCCTAATTTTTGCCATGATTTTCTTCCTTCTGTTATACAAATGATTGATCTTGTGATTCCACCAGGGTGCCTTGTTTTTTTACTTAGATCTGTACTTCTTCCTAGTGGGTACACCTGCCTCTATGCAGCTATTAACATGCTTGTATAGGGTTTCTATGAATACATCCATGTAGGCAGCAGTGTTCAAAGGATTTATGGGGGCTTGACATTTTGCCAGGTTATCACTTAATACTAGAGTAGTTCCTGAATATTCTACAGTTAGTTGGAGTTCCAGATTTTATTTTTACTTCAAAGGAGAGCATTTTGTGGTGTGACCTTACCAGAGAAGACATTACATTAGGAGTTTTTCCGCACTCTCCCATATTAGTAAAAACCAAATCCTATATGGTTGCACCCCTGGTTGGTGAACTGAAAATCTGGTCCAGGGGGGTTGTGTCTACAAAATCCAAGAATCTCTGTGCCTGTTTGTTTGGTGCTGTATATGATTCCCAGTTAACAGTGAGGTAATTAAAGCTATCCATAAATATGGTATTGGGTTGGATGTTGAGTGTTTCCATTAAGTTTAAATACATGTTATGGGTTTCCTGGCTCATGGAGGACCTCTAGCTTGCAAGGAAGTGGTATGGGATTCTGCCTTTGGTGATTTGAATGTGGAGAAGCTCACATACATTACCATGTCTGACCAGCTTTGAGGTATATTTATTTCTGATGTAAATCGAGATGCCTCCACCTTTAGTTCTTGTCTGTGTAGTAGCTGGTCTAAATGTGTGGAAGGCATTATAACCCTGCACTGATGGTATGCTATCCATGGCTTTAAACAATGTCTCAGTGATTGTATAGACATCAGCATTCTCTAGGGTGAGGAGAACTTCTAAGGAGTGGAGTTTTTGTTTAGACTCCTAGCATTGAGCAGTAACACCTTTAGATTTTCTTGGTTTTGATTTGCTATGTCTGAAGTACTTTCAGTTTGGCATTGCCTAAAAATGGTGCTATGCAGGAAGACAATGTTTTAGCTAAAATTCAAAAGCCTAGAGGGAGGAAGTGCAGACCATTCCTAGCAAAGCAGCGTGGTCTGTTGCCCATCTCCTTCCATGCTGACAAATATTGCACCCCCTTTGAATGACAAGAGAATCTAAGCCAATTATTAAATTCCATCATCGTTTGTTCATATTGTTGCATTATCCTTGGAGGATACTAGCCTGGGACACACATTCCAAGAGCTCCATGATGTCTCTCTTCATACATCCTGGCAGCAGTAACACCTTTAAATTTTCTTGGTTTTGATTTGCTATGTCTGAAGTACTTTCAGTTTGGCATTGCCTAAAAAAGTGCTATGCGGGAAGATAACGTTTTAGCTAAAATTCAAAAGCCTAGAGGGAGGAAGTGCAGACCATCCCTAGCAAAGCAACGTGGTCTGTTGCCCATCTCCTTCCATGCTGACAAATATTGCACCCCCTTAGAATGACAAGAGAATCTAAGCCAATTATTAAATTCCGTCATCTTTTGTTCATATTGTGGCATTATCCTTGGAGGATACTAGCCTGGGACACACATTCCAAGAGCTCTATGATGTCTCTCTTCATACATCCTGGCAGGTACGTCTCAGGAAATTTACACCCACATGGACAATGACCTGAGTCATGTGGTGGATCCTGACTCCTGATAAGCAACTGACCGTGATTTTCTCCTTACTCAGCCTGGTGACAAGGACATCAGTGTGTCCCACAATGGAGTCTCCAATGACCAGAATGTTGGATTATGTGGTGGCTTGCCTTATGTGTATGGAAGTAGACTCTCCATGAGATGTGGCTGTATGTGTTGATGTGGGTGTTATTTTGAAAGAATACATTCAGGGCTGTTGATGATATTTGTAATGTATACTTCATCTAGAAGGTCTTTGGGGTTTAGGAAGGTTACATTTAAGTAACTCAGCATATGTAGATCTATGTGTCTGCTTTGAATTTTGCGTTATAGGTGCATCATGTGTACTACTAACAACCTGATTGACATTAGGAATGTTTTTATGTGAGAGCTTTGCCTCCAGTGAGATTATGTAACTACATCTCTCACATACCATATCAGTTTGTTTGAGAAGTAACTGTTTGTCAGTAAACATGAGGCAATTTCTACATTGCCTCAAGACTGCCCATATCCACCAAGCTGGTAACAGAGATAGTGAGAAAGTTCATATCCATGGCAACAGGCCCTTTTTTATTGATTAGATGGTTGGAGTGAGAATATAAAGTAATGTCAGTAGTATCCAGTTTGCAACTCTTGGGGAAGTGCTTATCACTGCAAATTAGTTGTCCTGTGTGTGACTAAGTGTTGGGGAAATTTCAATGGTGCTTTTACAGGAAAAATATCAACTGAAGATGTCAGTGTCTATACAGGGCACTGTCAAACATATGAGGGGAAACTAGGAAGCAGACCCTGATGATTTTTGATTGAAATATTTAGGCAGATATTCTGAAATTAGGTTAGACAGCAGTACTTACTGAAAAGAAAGAATTAACTTGACAAGAATGTTGAAGAGAGGGGAGCCACCTGAATGGCTACTGTCTGGCTACTACTAGTGCTGGTCTCTCCAAAGCTTCATGCTGCTGGGATGCAATGCTGCTTTGCTTCTTCTCTCTCCAGAAGCAAAACAGTAGCACCAATCTCAAGATGAGAAGCAGGCCACAGGCTCTTTGGTGATCAACAGTCTTGTCCCAGATGATGCAATAGTCTGTAGGCTTGTTGTAGCCTTTTCCTGGTAGATGCCTTGAATAGCAACCAGACCAATCAGGAATGTCAAACACAGACACTCACTGCCCATCCAGAAACACTCAGGAATAAATGCATGCTGCTTCTTCTCTCACCAGGAGCAAAATATAAGCACAAATTCCAAGCTGGCACCTAAGAGGTAGTTATTAGGCTTTCTAGTGATCAGCAGTCTCCAGGAAATAATGCTTCTGTGCTCCTTCTCTCACCAGGACCAAAACAGAAGCACTAATCCCAAGATGACTACTGAGATTCAAAATGTGGGACTCCAATAATTGTTGGTCTTGGAGTAGATATTGCAGATTTTAAAGGTAAGATGGAAAAATGGGTTAATATCCTAAGAGCTGCAGTCTATACTACACAGTTGAAAGAGTGGGTAATTTAAACTTTATCTAAGTGGACAGCCACTAATTTTAAAAGAGCAAGGCAGACTGGAAGGGGGTGGGCACTTTGTATTCTGGTTATATGAAATACAGTGGGATGGTCAATAAATTTAAACAGCTGAAGGGGAGTGATTTCACAAAATGGTAGTAATAATAATAATAATAATAATAATAATAATATCCAATGAAAGAAGAAAGGGAAGGATGTATATGGTCAATTTATGATAAGGGGCAGGCAACTAGAAAAACAGTTGAGTTTAAAAACACAACAGCACCAGCTGGGAGGGTGAGGAAAAATGTAATTTCAGTGTGACTCACAAGAGACACATCTGTGGTCTCTTTCCTAGTTTAAATATGCACTCTTTCCTAGTTTAAATATGCAGTTAAAAGCAGAATAGTGTAAAGAAAATGAATCACAATACACAAAATAGAAGAAGCCAATAAAGCAATTCAAAATACAAGAAAGCAAAAGCAAACTAACCTTTCCCTCACATCAAGTTGTGGTGGAGTCTAGGTGAGCTTTCCCAGTAAAGCCTTGAATTGTTTTATTTTACCCAAACAGAAGATTAATTTCATAGCTTCATACTCAGTTCATAGTTAATTAACCTTAACTGACCTGTTCTGTTTTTCTGTGTGACTCACAAGAGACACAGCTATGGCCTCTTTCTTAGTTTAAATATGAAGTTAAAAGCAGAATGCAAGTAAAACGCAGTGTAAAGAAAATAAATCACAATATTATGCGGACAGACTGAAATCATTGTCACTTTGCTCTGTGTCATGCAGACTGCTCAGAGGCAACCTGTGCTTTGCATATAGAGCAATTTCTAACCCAGCTTTGATGGAAATGCTGCACATCGTAAGTCAAATGGTGCACAGAGCACTTGCTCAAAGGACCTTAACCTGGTATGTGAAATCAACAGAACTTGCTGGAGAGACAGATTTGTCTCACAGAGGTTGCCCCACCTTAAAAACAAGCTTCCTATTCATGTGAAACAAAGCCCCTCGTTGCCCCCATTTAAGCAAAATTTGGACGATTGGATGGGTAAATAGAAATTCACCCTGAGGGTTCCACCTGTGTCCCTCATGGACAGGGACAATAGGTGCTGATTTTAGTATCTGCTTGAACCCGATACCCTTAGGAACACAGGTTGAACTTGGCTAGGCTTGTAAGGTCCCTGGGGCCATTAGTCTAGTCACCTCCTATGATCCTATGACCCTATGAATATACAAAGTACAAAACACTTCAAACTGGATTCCTTTTCCAGGGCCAGAACAAACCATTTTCCAGGAGCTCCTGGATTCTTTATTTATTTCTTCCCCCTTTTTGTTTATAAATTATGATAATTCACCCACATAGCATTGACTAGTGCAACAGTGATCTAATATTGAGCATACTATAGTTGCGTAGGTAAACTTACCATAACAGTTGATGTTTTAATAGATCACAGTTGCAGTAGTTTTCCCCTTCTTCCATCCCTATTGTTTTGGTGTTTTGTCTTGTTTTTTGTATTTTGCATTTTGTATTGTTAGAGTATGGCTGTATATACCATTATGTATGTAGTTTCACTTGTGTTTTGTTTCCTAGCATCTTTTCTTTTCAGACCTATTGCCACCCTTCTTGAAGCAAGAAAATGCTGAGATTTTGGCAATTTAACTGTCTTTTTATAGGAGCACCTCAAAAACTCCAGACACTTGGAATATGTACAGGGCTCCCTTTGGCTTTGAAAAGCTGGCCAGTGGTAAGGGCTAGGACTCCTATAACTTAGGCTATAGCTTCATCTTCTTCTTTTGACTTTTCCCGGTTAGGGGTCGCCACAGCGGATCACCTGTCCGCTCATGATTGGCAGTGGAGTTTTACGGTGTCGGGTTGCCAGGCCGGCACCCAACCTTCCACAGAAGGCACGCACATGCACACATTCACGCCTAAGGTCAGTTTAGAGTGTCCAATCCACCTACAGCATGTCTTTGGGATGTGGGAAGAAACCCATGTGACCACAGGGAGGACATACAGACTCCACACAGAAGGCATCCCAGCCAAGGATTGAACCGGAGAATCTCTTGCTGTGAGGTGGCAACGCTAACTGCTGCACTACCAGAGCTGCCCAATAACTTAGGCTACAGCAACAGTGATATATTAGAATATATACTGTTATGGTAAGTTTACTTATACAACTGTACTTTAACAACACTCTAATGTGAGATCACTAATGTGCAGTTCCCATAATTCATATTTAGGAATAAGAATTGTGGTATATGAAGTTTGTCATTACTCCATGTTACAGTGATCTCAAAGCTAGCATCTATAAGCTGCAGATAATGTATATAACCAGTGGAGTATGATAGGAATTTGTGTTGGCTAAGAAGTAGCAGCCCCCATTTCACTGGGTGTAAGGGATGAAATCTGCCCTGCAAAAATTATTTTCAAGTGATTTAATAATTTTAAATTTCAATTGTTTTTGGACATTGTACTCTTTTGTGATCACATGTACTATGGACATTCACATAAGAGTTGCATTTCTGTCACAGCACCCTCCAGGAACATGAGTATTCAAGTCTTCTCTCTCTTTCTTATTTGTAGTTTTAACATTGCCATGTATCATTATTTTTTGTGTGTATATGCACATATCTTAGTTCTGCAGGACAGGTGCCCCATTCAGTAAATGAACTCCCCTAGACAAACATGTAGCCCAGCAGATGCATGGACTACATGCAGGTACTTATAGTTTCTTGTTATCATTGATTCACCTCCTAGGTGGTCAGATGTTAAATCCCTTACTGCAATGTTGTAAGACAATAACTGAATGCTAGTAGTTTATTCTGGAAATGGGGAAATCATTTAAGGTGCTGAGAGTTTCTCACTTATAATTTAGTTTGTTTTCATACTGCTAATACATCTAAAGAGGGGTGTATGTTGAAATTACCAGGACTGGAAATATAAACCTCAGAATAGTGAGTCTGGCAAAAAGGGAAAAGGTACACCATGTCTGAGGTTACGGTATTTCAGAGTATTCTCTCTACTCTGAGATAGACCCTAGAAGGAGTACATATAAGTAGAAAAGATGTGGGTGACAGTGTCCTCAATATCTTGTCACTAGCTATTTTCCAACATGGTGAGCTTCATGGCTACAAGTCTTGTATTTCTGATAGGGTGGGCAGCTGAAGACTGCAGGCCATACATGAACAATGGCCATTGCATGCTTCTCAATATGATCCTGCAGTCTTTGAAATTTAGTTATCACAACCTTTGTTTGACCCAGGCAAGCAGATAATTTATCCTAATAAATCCAAGTGAGAGAAACAAATCTGTTCTTTCTGGCATAGAATCACGGAAACAAGAAGACAGTAAGTGCATGTTGGGCATGCTGCAAACCTTAAACATTCATCTTCTCTACTTTGGTGTTTATGTGTTTTGGTGTATACTTTAAATTTTGTACATCTTGCATAGCTGCTACGCATGGGTGTAGCTGAAACTTCTCTGGACTTGAATTGCTGAACGTCTTGTGTTCTTTTGTGTTAAGTTTGTTAGAGTTGAAAGAATTAAGTGTGGAGATAACTATGCATTCCTATCTACAGCAGTAGATGCCTTCAGAGTACAGGTTTTCACTTCTTACAGATGTTAATGTTATTTTTAAAGAAGTGCAAAGGAGAGCTCATTATTTACTACTGGTTATGTTTAAAAAGTGTTGATTATATTAGAAAACAAGTAGATGTAAACATATGAACCATTTTAGGTCAGTGATCCAGATGGAACTTTCTGAAAATGAGGATAGACAGTTATTCTTTAGCCCTTTCAAAAGCATGAAACCATCTTTAACCTACATTGGAGATATAGTAATATTTGAATTCTGAAGACAGAAACAAGAAGCTAAAAATGTTTTTAAAAACATTTGTCATGTAGTAATGTTATCATGAAATGTCAAAGCGATAATTTTAAGTCCAAATTCTACATAAGGAATTTAAATTCCATAACCAAGTCTATGCTAGGATTCCAGTGTTAGAAATCTACACATACTGTAAGAGGTTTAAACGTCTTTCTCAGACTTGCAGTATGGATGTTTATGTTGATGCAGACTGAGTTAGATATCATGGTGTATTATTCTCAAACTCCCCTTTAAGCTTGCTGACATATCACCCGTAGCTGATAATCTTGTAGACTGCCTTAATCTTGCTGCAATCAGGTATCCAGTGTCCATATTAACTCATTCACTCCAATGGAGCTCAGGAGGTTTGCACTGTAACATCCAATGGGCGAAGCCTAAGCCTTTTGACAGGATCAAATTATGTCCTCACATTTCAAATAAATGTTCATATTTCTAGAACCATATGGATTATGAAAGAAGTATAAATGGCAAACTCTTCAGCACAAACTATTTTATAGTCGTAGTATTCTTTAGATTCTAGGTCTTAAACCAAATTTTATAAGTCACAGCAAACACACTATTACATTTGTAATATTTTTTTTCTTAATTTTTTTTTATTTTTCAAATACATTTGAATGAATTCCATAATATTTATACATAGCATCTTAAATAACCATGTACACTATTTACATTAGCCTGACAGTATAACAGATCTTAATGTATACAGTTACTTTATAAGTATGTCCAATCCATTATCAGAGTGTCTGATCAGTTATTGCATAGTGTCAATCAATGATAAGACTTTTCCCCAAGGGTTGTTGATAAATGGCTTTGGATAAATTCTTAGTTCTTTAATTTTATTTTAATTTCCAATAATGCTGTGGTCTTCAGTAGGCTGTAGAAGTCTTCCAAAGTTGGTATTGTGTTTGTATTCCATCTTCTTGTTATACACTTCCTTGAAATTGCAAGTATAGTCCATACATGATACATGTTTGACCTATTCAAATGAGGACCTTTGTTCATATTTAATAATGCAAGAGGTTTAGTTAAATAAAATGCTTCATGAAATAAAGCTTGCAGAATGTTAATACCATTCCAAAATGGCTTAATTTTAACACAATCAAAGAAAATGTGGTTCCAATCTGCATTGTGTACTTGCTCACATCTCTAACATATTCCTTTTATTGAAGAACTAATTTTATTGATTCTGTCTGGGGTTAAGAATGCTCTGTGGAAGCATTTCCAATTAAAAACTTTCCAGTATTGTGTAAAGGATGTATATTTTATCGATAATAGGATATTTGTTTTAATATCTTCAGTAAACTGTATTGAGTGTCCTTTTGTTATATATTTCCAATATGAGGTTTTGGGTGCTGTTTTATAGTTTATCAATATTTTGTAAAATTTTGAAATACTGTTTCCCATGTCAAAGTCATTATATATGATTTCATATACGCTATTTCGTAAATTTAGGTATTTCTTTAAATGAAGAATTGTTAATTATTTTACTTAAATCTTGCAAATATGACAGAATACTCTGTAAAGTTAGCCAGTCCTGTTGTGGAATTTTGTATGTTGTTTTTATTACTTGCATATCTAAAACATTTAGTTCTTTGATACATTGGAGCCAACAAACAAATCCTTTCTGTTCCCAGGAATTAATAATTTCTCTATATATTTTATGTGGAAAGTTCTTTGTGACTATAAATGGTGTTAAAAGATCAAACCAGATTTTTAAATCTATATTTGCATTAATAATTTTCCTAAATGAGTCACTGTAATAATTAATCATATGAGTTTTAGTGTGTTTAGTTATGTTATATTGTATACTAATACATATGTGCCATGGCAAATTGTTTTGATCTGTTATTTGAAATTTTTTTGTAAATCAAATTCATTTATTTATATCACAGTTAGTAATTCTTTCCAATTTGCAGAGTAATTTGGACTTATCCAGTCTGAGATTGTTTTAGATATTGATGCTTTTATATATGTTTCTATATCAGGAAAGTTTAATTTTCCCTGTTTCCATGGTCTGATATGATGTATTAAGGCTATTCTGTTTCTTTTGGGAAACCATAAAAATTTTATTAGGCATGAATTTATTTCTTTAAGTATATTCCTTTCTGGTAACAGTTGTATCGCCAATGCTATATATAGGATCTTGGGCAGTAAAACCATTTTTATTAACTGTAGTCTATCTTCAAATTTTAATATTATTTTGTAACATTTTTCCACAGAGATTTTAATTGTATTGATGATATTATTGTAGTTTTATGAGACTAATTCATTGTTATCCTTGTATAACTTAATTCCTAGATATTTTAAGGTAGATTCTTTTTCCCTATGATGTGATCCCCCTTAGTCTGCAGTTCTTTTTTTTTAATTTAAAAATAAAAATTTTGATTTTGATTTATTGAAATGGAGTCCTGAAGTCATGTGAAATCTGTCAATTAATATATCTAATTCTTCTAATGTCGCTTTTGTATTAGATAATGTTAGTAATATGTCATCATAGAATTGTATTGTTCATAAACATCTATTCCTTTGATCTTTATATTGTTACAGATTGAATCTGCCACTATTTCAATAGCCAGAGCAAATAGAATCGGTGACATGGGACAGCCTTGTTTAGTGCCTTTTGTTATATGTATAGATTCAGAGGTAAAAGGACCTAACCTGACATACGCTAAATTATTTGTATATATATTCTTTAGGAGATGAACAAAGGATGCAGGAAATTCAAATAGCATTAGGATTTTGAATAAATAGTCCAAATTTACGGAATCAAATGCTTTCTCTATGTCTAAGCCAATTATGAGTGTTTCTTTATTTTCTTTATTAACATAATCTATAAGAGACATTATCCTTTTAATATTGTCATGTGGGTGTCTATGATATATAAATCCAGTTTGATCATCATTTATTGTTTTGGATAGTGGTATTTTCATTCTGTTAGTTAATATTGTCATGAATATCTTATAGTCATTATTTAATAATGATATAGGTCTATATGAAGTACAGAGGTTTGGGATTTGTTTTCCTTTAGGATTGGGGTGATTAAGGTATATTTCCAAGAGGGTGGTATTAAAGCTTGTGACTGAATTTCTAATAGAGTTTTATGGAAGAGGGATAGTATATTTGAAGAAAAAGTTAATATATTTCCATAATTATGCCATCTATACCTGGTGCTTTATTATTTTTACCCTCTTCTATTGTATCTGTAATTTCTTTGTAGGATATGGGTGCTTGCAGATCTAGTTTCAATTTTTCTGGTATTTTTTTATATTAGAACATTTTTCATCTAGATTTAATTGATCGATATGTATATTTTCTTTTTAGAAATGTTCCATATAGTGATTTCTATAGGCATCAAGAATGTCAACTATATCCAAGACATTTTCCCTTTGTTTTCATGGAAGATACTTTTAATGTTATTAGGTAGCTTCAAATTAAGAAAGAAGAGAGAATTACCTCTAATAAAGTGCAATGGAAAGCTGCTCATTAAAACAGCGTATTTACGAGCACTCCTATGCCATCTCAAGGAGGGATAC
Source organism: Protopterus annectens (assembly GCF_019279795.1). Classification (NCBI taxonomy): domain Eukaryota; kingdom Metazoa; phylum Chordata; order Ceratodontiformes; family Protopteridae; genus Protopterus; species Protopterus annectens. Next base: position 295,678,279 of record NC_056736.1, on the reverse strand, counting down.
AAATAACGCGTTGGCTAACCACATTATGGAGAACCCAAGCCACCTGTTTAAGTTCACTGTACTTAAACAAGTTGAAGACACCCCTTTTATAGGACCATGGCAAATTCAGTTGGAAGTGGAGGAATTATGTTGGCAGATTAGAACTGTGGCCTCTTTTTCCCCAGGTCTTAATGAGCAGCTTTCCATTGCAAGCATTTTAAAAAAGCTAGCTCTAAAAAAGATAATTAATTGTTCAAAAATACATATATTACATTTTTTTACAATATACATATTTTTAGTAAATTCATTAAGTTAGTAGTCCTTTTATGAATATTGCATGAGCACTTTTGAAAAAGTTGGGTAGGCTTAGTTCTTGATGTTTCAAGTCTAAGTTATAAGTACCAATTAATTTGAAGCTACCTAGTCCTGCAGCACCTAAGGATATTTGCATAGGCTATTTATTTATTTAAGTAATCTAAAGTGTATTGTTTTGCACTATTCTTATTTTTAAGGCATTTCTAATGTGTTTTTAATGTTTATTTTACAATGTAATATTGTAATGTAATTTTATTATGGTGAATGTGAGGTATTATAAATAATCAGTGTTCACTTATAACATATATTTTTATAATATGGTTAACATCAATGTTGAATGCAATTAGTTAATTAAGAACAAGTATACGTATATGGTAATTTATATCACATGACATATTAATGGTTTAAAATGGCTATAGGTTGATGGTTGGACTTTTTATGTTTTTTTAATCTGAAGAAGGAAACGTATTGTCGCTTCCAAAAACGCTAATAAAACTGTGTTAAGCTTAATATTCTTCATTGTAAAGTGTTTCAAGTTACTCGTGGCTCTACCTCTTCATGTTTGGTGCTTTAACAGTTTGTGAAAGTCTTTTCTGTTCACAGTTTTAAATATTTCACTAGATTTGATCTCTTGCTAGGATTGTTTAAGCCATTGGTATTTAAAAATAATAAAGTTAAATCCATCTTAGGTTATTTAGACTATGTATTTTTTATTTTATTGTGACTATTAAACATTTTCCTCTGATAAATATAAAGTATATGTTTGAGCTTTTAAAGGAAATTATCAGTTTTATACTTTGAGTGTTTACCAATAAAGTCATGTTTTGGTCAGGCATACTAAAAATGTTTTTGTGAAATAACAAATTTAAATTAATAAATGTTAACAAAACTAAGATCCGCACTAGCCATGGAATGAAAATCATTCCTAATTTAATGGATAAACTTAAATCCATCAGATTATCTCTCATACCTTGGCAATCCAGAACATCTGAGCTCCATAAATTGAATTATCATATGGAGAATATTTGAATAGGAATAAGCAATATTTATGTTATTTTGAACATATATAGTACTATTGTAGATTAGACAGAATTCTAATACAATACAAATGTCTACTTATTGTATAAGCAATTAATATTTACATGAAAGATAGATGACAAGCAATTCAATCATAGTAAAATAGAATGTATCATATATAAAACCTCAGTAAAAGATTATAGCACACAGTTATTTAACTTATTGATGAAGTCTTTCGTAACTTATTACTTAATATAAATAGATGGTAATAATACTTATACCTAATGTTTATAATACAATGTATTTTACTGAATATATCAGAAGTTAAGAACAAGCAAAAACACCAAGGCAACACTGTAAACACCGTTCCAAAGTCAATATGTCTTAGTAATGTGAAGAGCAACACAGGTGCAACTTGACTCAAACAGGCAGTAAATCACTATTTTATTATTAATAACTACTCAATAGTAGTACATAAAATCACAGTTGAGCGCTTTCATCTGACACAGCAGACTTCATCAGAACATTAAAACACAAGTTTGAAACTCCATTATGTAAACTTTTTGGCACCAAAAAATACAAATGTGCCATTTAAAATTTAAAAAACATGTTTTTTTTACTTGCAGAATGTGTTGCTTTTATGCAGAGAAATGTTGTTGTATAGGAACGTGCAAAGCATTAAGTTAACTACTGTCTTTTTAAATTTTAAATGGCACATTTGTATTTTTTGGTGTCAAAAAGTTTACATAATAGAGTTTCAAACTTGTGTTTTAAAGTTCTGATGAAGTCTGCTGTGTCAGATGAAAGCGCTCAACTGTGATTTTTATGTACTACTATTGAGTAGTTATTAATAATAAAATAGTGATTATACTGCCTGTTCGAGTCGAGTTGCACCTGTGTTGCTCTTCACATTACTAAGACATATATATCAGAAGTTATATTTCATTGTTTGCCAGCATTTAAGTAATCACTTTGTTTGTTGCTAACTTACTTAAAGCATCAAGTTTGTTTTATGTGAACATTGATGAAAGTTAGTGCATTTTAATTATCAGTGCATCCCTCTTCCCCCATTTCCTACACATAAGGATTTTCATATCTGTCATTTCTTATTATAAAATGAGTGAAATTATAGATTAAAAACAACAAATTCACTTATTATGATTAATGATTACAAGTTCCCTTTCCATATTCATAAATTGCCATTTTATGACATATACTGAAAGTTTTTAGATTTAAATGGCAACATTCTATTTTGTATAATCAGCAAAGGTTAAACAGAGTGATTATTGTCAATTTAATACTATTTGTTCAGAATGTGATTGTTACATTCTGTGACATTCCTAGTTCAGGCTTCTATTGTTTCCCTTGAACAACTTTATCAGTTTGATGTCATGTATAAAACATTAGTTACCTTGGTAACAGCTTAAGTATTATGTATGGTCAAGAAGGGTTACAAAAACTACAATTCAAGTTAAAGCAATTACATGACTTGATATGCATATTTACTTATATAAGAAAATCATCATGCTTTCCCTTGATGTTCAATGTAGTGTATGTCATTTATGACAAGTTAAGACAGTAGTGTTATTATACACAAGCCCATGTTATTAAATCCTGTCTTTAATATCTAAATTCAGCAGGCTGCTTTATCTTATATGACAATTATATATTTTATGTCTAGATTTACTAAAATCTTACATTACATAACTATTGTGCGTGTTTTTTTTTTTTTTTTTGGCTGTTGCTTAGTTATTTGAAAGACCACAAGCTGTAATGCTTATTCTTATTATTAGCTCCTTCCAAGAATGTTTATACAGTCCATAGACATTATGAGACCCTTCTAGTTTTTTATTTGTTATAAGTATATTTCCATCCTTGCATACACACATATCAGTACTTCAAGCAAGGGCAACAATGCCCATCCATTTTTGCCAGAATACCATTCACTAATTCATGTGGTGTGTTTCCAGGCTGTTCTTAAAATATTCATACCAATATTTGTCCTGTTCCATTTTACCAGCCTGTTCCATGCAGTGGCAACTCTGCCAGTGAACCACTCAACACACCTTCCATTCCCACAAATATTTCCACAAATGAAATCTGATGATTCTCTAGTACTTCCTGGCAACCCCAAACACCCCTAGAATCAGCTATCCCCATATGCCCAACACGTCCGAGCAAGCTCAACCCCCAGACCACTGCAAAGGGTACTGCAGAAGACCAAGTGCTCTTAGTTTTTCACAATAACTCAGACTTCCACTCTTATGTCATCATCATCATCTTCTTTAGGCTGTTCCCGTTAGGGGTCGCCACAGCGGATCATCTGTTTCCATTTCTTCCTCTCCTCTGCATCTTGCTCTGTCACACCAACCACCTGCATGTCCTCTCTCACCACATCCATAAACCTTATCTTAGGCCTTCCTCCTTTCCTGGTACATGATAGCTTCATCCTTAGCATCTTTTTCCCAATATACTCAGCATCCCTCCTCAGCACATGTCCAAACCAACATAATTTGCCTCTCTGGCTTTGTGTGCAAATCTTCTAACCTGGGCTGACCCACTAATATACTTATTCCTAATCCTGTCCTCCCTCATCACACCCAGTGTAAATCTTAACATCTTTAACTCTGCCACATCCAGCTCTAACAACTGCCTTTTTGTCAATGCCACTGTCTCCAACCCATATAAGATAGCTGGTCTCACTACCCTCTTGTAGACCTTCCCTTTCACTCTTACTGGCACTCATCTGTCACAAATCACTCCTGACACTCTTCTCCATCCACTCCATCCTGCCTGTACTCTCTTCTTCACCTCTCTTCCACACTCACCATTACTCTGAACTATTGATCCCAAGTATTTAAACTCATCCACGTTTGCCACCTCTACTCCTTGCATCCTCATCATTCCTCTACCCTCCCTCTCATTCACACACATATATTCTGTCTTAGTCCTGCTGACCTTCATTCCTCTTCTCTCTAGAGCATATCTCCATCTCTCCAGGGTCTCCTCCACCTGTTCCCTACTTTCACTACAGATCACAATGTCATCTGCAAACATCAAAGTCCACAGGGACTTCTGTCTAATCTCATCTGTCAACCTGTCCATCACCATTGCAAATAAGAAAGGGCTCAGAGCTGATCCTTGATGTAATCCTACCTCCACCTTAAACGCATCTGTCACTCCCACCGCAGACCTCACCGCTGTCACACTACCCTCGTACATATACTGTACCACTCTTACATACTTCTCTGATACTCCCGACTTCCTCATACAATACCACAACTCTTCTCTAGGCACCCTGTCATATGCTTTCTCTAGGTCTACAAAAACACAATGTAACTCCACTCTTATGTAAGTCCTTTAAATATAAAATTGTGCTTATTATTATTATTTTTTTTTTATCAAGAATCAACTTAATGAGCTAAACAAAGTGCTGGGAGACCATCAATATGTGTGCGTGTGGTTTAAAACAGCCCTTTTATTATATATATATTTTTTTAAAACCAAAAACTTCATTGCCGAGAATAATCTCGGAGGCTCCTCAGAGCCCTTAAGCATTATCGTCACTCTGTCTCCATTACCATAGCAACCTGGGAGCATCTGTTTCTGTTAGTGTGTTTGTGTACTGCATACCAGAGGCTCACGATGCACCTGAAGCAAAGATTCACTTCACTGCAGCTTCAAGCCTAAATTTCCTCCCTTTCAGCAAGGCAGCAGCCAGGAAAAGGAAAAGAATGGAGAGCAAACAGATAAAAAAAAACACAACAAGAGATAACACATTCTTCCAGCCTATCCACCTCTCACTCAGCAGATGTATAAACAAACTATTCTCTGCCAAAAGATCCCAAATCACAGTTTTATCCACCCCCCTTCCCCTGGATCCCGGCTAAAACACCAAATGTCTCTTCCTAATATACAAGCATCAGTAAACCTTGATCACAAGCCACAAGCCACAGCTTCCCAGAGATGAAGACTGCAACATACAACAGCTGCCAGACACAGCTGCATCCACACACACTATGTCAGGCTTAATCAAACAGCACTCGAAGCTATGATACCAGCCATAACTGATATTAACTATGTTTAGACAGAATAATAATCACATTTGTACTAGCTGCCAGACACGGCTGCATCCATGCACACCATATCAGGATTGATCAAACAGCACTCATAGCTGTGACATTTGAAATATTTTGTAAACAACTTACAATATCTCAGCAAACACTCAAGTTACACATGTACTGTCAGCAGCATTAATCTAGCTGAGAGCTTTCATATGAGGCTGATGAGTTCTGTTTTTGCTCCTTGGTTGTTGAGATATTTAGAAAAGTGTGAAAATTATATCTATATAAATTAATATCATAAAAAGAACAATTAATATCTATTTACCTGCACTTGACAAAGGTCAAATATTAATGCAGTTGAGTTTGCTATTGTGTAAGCTTTAATATGAAATCTTTTAAAACCTTATACATAGTATGGTTTTGGAATTATTGATGCAAATATGAACAAGTAATATTTGATGCCTAGAGGCGTCAGTAGGAGTTAACTTCAAATACACCTGGAGGCGTCACTTGGATGTAATGAGTGATAAGTAACATGTTAGTGATTATGTTTGCAGAAGTACAAATGTTCCAACATGGTGGAATCATTTATCATTGTTCTTTTTATATAGGGGATACCTCACATTAACTAAAAAGCTTCTGTTGTGTTTCTCTACTTTCCCTTTGTCTAAAATATCAAAAAGATGTATTCATAAATTATTAACTGACTTTATAAATAATCATACTTGCTATCCTCGACTATGCAAACTGCCCTATTAGCTCTTTTCTTAGACCTAGCCACAACTTTTGACGCTGATTTTAACTACCCCCTGATTTCATTCTTCAATGACCTCACTGTTAATACTGAAGCTTCAAATAGAATCAGTAACTATCACTAAAAGTGCACAGAAGCACTCTATTGGTGTGAAGCCTTCCCAAACACTGAATCAATCAATGTCAGAGTTCTCAAGGCTCATCAAGCCTTAATGCCCGCTTCTCCAGTATTTTTTGTCAACAACATGCATTCATATCCTTCTCAGCTTATCCAATATTCATACCATTCAAACTTTATCAGCTCAGCTGAATTAATAAAATAAGACAACTCTCATTTACAAATGCCATCCTCAAGCATCTGTAAATGGCTTTCCTCTTCAAGGTTCTGGTAAATGCTAATCAAGCAAAAGCTATGCTTTTCTCCATTATGATAATGGCTAATATAACCACCAATGATTTTCAGATTATTTCAGATTTTCTGAATATTTCAGAGGGCATTGATAATATCAGGCTTTAAGAAGTATTTATCTACCTTTTCTTAAAGTCTGATCAGGATATAGATGCAGTCAGCAAAAAATCAAAAGTTTATAGAGTCCCATTATAGTCTAAAGCCTTTACTACCAGACCATGCGTGAGCAACTATGGTCAGTTCTTAACTTCTAGCTGCCACCTATATGCTACATCAATATTTACTAAGCTCCATGCCTGACTAAGCTGGAGAAAAGTTATAATAAAATAGTAAAAGTTGCTGTGCATGGCCCAGATATGTTCATCCTTGCAAATCTTGCAGAAAAATGAAGTGTGTGGAACTTATACACCTAACAGTGAATCAGACAAAAATGCATGTGATATCCATTATGTCCCTTATAAAAACCCTGCTTCTCACTCAGTCCTGCAGTGGCATGTCCATACTTAAGCACTCAGGCTGAAGACATCAGCTTACTCAAGAAACAAAATCTAAAAAATAGCACCAAGGAGACTTTTCTCAGTTTCTGTTGTGAGGCTTTGGAACAACCTTGACCAATAAATATAAAGAATGCCAGGAATTAATTTATTCTAAATATTGGCAATAACCTCCTCTCCAAATGATTATGTAGTTTTGCAACCCTTTCTTCACAAACCTCTGCACCAGAATATTTTATGTAAGTGGCTTGAATTATGTGCCCTCAATTCTTTACTCATATCTTTTTAGTTCTCTTCCTATTTTTATACAACTTCCTTCCATCAAAGATGTGACTATGTGAAGTATTGCCAACAATGCCAAGAGAAGTAAGGCAGTGGATGTGTTAACATATGCCAGCACAGCTAAATCTGTAAAGAATTATATGTCATTTGTATATCAAACTGATTTGTACAGTTGCTTCTGGTGAAAAATGTACTTGCAAAGCTTCTTGTGTTAAAAATTTACTAATAGTGGGTCCTGACTGTATTGCAATTGATTAAATGTATATGTTTTAACAGAGGATACTAGAAGAGAAGAGGTTAATCTCATTCCAGATAACTTTAAAAATAGTAAGAAATTAAATCACCTTGTTTTAGGCCATAAAGATTGTATATTTCAGTTCTGATTGCAGCCAGCGACTAAATGTCTGTGCCAGAGAATTGTTTATTAGCTTCAGTAGGGAGAGTGGAAGTGTTTTACAGTTTTATAGTTTTCATATGCTGCAACACATCTCAGCAAAGCTCGGTCTGTGTGCATGCTAACACATATGTGCTAAATTCTGGTTCAGTTTCTAGAACTGGGGTAGCATGGGAACCAGAAGTCAAATGACCAGATGTATATGATGTCATTCTGTAATCTAGGACAAAAATTATGTTTTAATACCAGATGAGAGAGAAGTCTCACTCTGTTTTTAGAACCTGATAAAGAAGGACCCCTTACCTATTTCACCTTACCTTGCTCTAGTAAGTGACCAGGGAATAGTAGTTCTTTAGTTCAGTCAGGAAAATATAGTGAGACTAGTTAAGTACTGTTTTTTCTGCACCTGTGTGAATATATTTGTGTGTCTTATTTTAATATTTCCTGAGGCTGAAACTCTGGTGTTTATTCTAAATAGATATTTAGTATTTTCATGTTATTTTATTATTTATTATTAAATATATTAAAACTTTTCATTGCCTTTATAAAATATTTTAAGCTTTGAGACTACTCATATCTAAAGTCTTATTGCATTGGTCAAAACACTACCATTTGTATTAATATTAATTTCACTCAGTATAATTGGGTACCCTTGTAAAAGCCTTAGAGTAGCTGGCTTTGGATTGTCTGGTGGTAGTAACTACCTTATAGTCTGGACAGAAGATCCCATAGCTAGTAAATCTGTGCCGGCCATTCCCAGGCATATGTGTGCATGTGAAAATCAAATCTCAAAGAGTGAGTGTGTCAGCTGCTTGGAGCAGGGACAAGAAGCACTGGTTTCACAGACAGAGTGCTAGAGGACTTGGCTTGGACACTCAGCTGAGGACTCAACTCTATAGCTCTGACTGTGTGGAGTCTTACTGGGGACCTGGAGGAAGTCAGAGAGAGAAATCCAGACCCCGGACTGAGTGTGTTCCCTATATGCTGTTAAGTGAAATTGTGATTGATGCAGAGAGCTACATCTAGAAATACTGTGTGTATCTATTTTTGTTCTAAGTGAACATCCCTCTCCAAAGTCAGTGGTGAGGATTCAGGCTCCTTGATTACTGGCCCAGAGAGGGGATGTCACATATTGGTGAGCAGTGGTGTGGATATTAATTGAACTTCTGTAGCCTGTAGGTGTGTATATTCTCAGCAGCCAGAAGGTAAACATTCAGAGTTTCATTTCACAACAGTTTTATTTATTTATTTATTTATTCATTTATTTATTTATTTATTGTTAGTTTAGTTTAGTCAGGGAAAGCAGGCAAAGATGTCAGCAGAGGATTATGGCAAGCTGACAAAGAACCAGTTGGACAAAGGACTGGTGCATGCCAACCTGACTAAAGAGAAAATGATTTCAACCTTAGTCTCAGCTCAGACCATTAACCACGTGGATAACCAGTCTGGTGATGGAAATTTGCAGCCCTCAGAAACAGAACAGTTCAACTTTTCCTCAGAGGACTTAAAAAGCCATCTGAAGTTAAAGAGACTTGAACTGAAGGCCAAACACTTTGAATTTGAGTCAGCAGAAAGACTGTGGCATTAGAAGATCGAAGAAAAGGAGAAACAGATGGAATTAGAATCAGCAGAAAGACTGTGGAATTTGGAGGCAGAAGGAAATGAGAAGCAGTGTCAACATGAGAGGGAGATGCTAACTCTTCAACAGGGCCATGAAAGTAATGGGGAAGGGAATATCCAAACCCAAAAAGCAATATAGGTCAGCAAATTTCTTCCACAATTTACACAGGGTGATAATTTTGATAGTCTTATTCATATAGCTGAAAGGGTATTAAACAGTATAATGCTGACCAAGGGCTCTGGGTATGGTTCCTGACCCCCTTACTCCATGGTAAAGCTGTAACTGTTGTTTCTAAATTGTCTGACATTGATTGTTTAAACTATGATAGAGTAAAACATTGTTTACTAGAATGTTTTTAAGTTAATCCCTGAAGCTTACAGAGAAAAAAGTTTCATGAGTATAGACACATGGCAGATGAAAGTGTATGTGATTATATTGCTGAGTTAACCACTTATTTTCATAGGTGGGTGAGTGGGTGTCAGGTCAGCACTTTTGAAGGGCTGGCAGACCTTTTGGTGAGGGAACAAGTCATTAGCATTTTGCCTAAGTACATGAGAATCTGGTTGGTAGACCAGAAATGTAGCTCTGTAGATGAGCTGGGGAAAAAAGGGGATCTCTACTTAGCAAGCAGGGCATCACTGCAAAAGAAGGGGATCCCCATTGCTGCACATGGATATAACAGAACCCATGGTGGGCAGCCTAAATCACCCCAGCATCCACTAGTAAGAGGGGAAGCCACTAGTTCAGGTACACAGCCAGGATCAAGGGTTAAATGCTTTAAATGTAACCAGTGGGACCATTCTGCATATAGATCTCCACCAAAGCAACGTGGGTAACAAAAGGTGGGAGAGCCAGCAAGTGGGAATAACAGTATGCCAGTGGTAAGTTGTCTGGAGACAACAGGGGTACCAAACTATCACCAAAGTTCATATCCAGTCTTAGTGGACAGAAAACAGGCCATTGCTAAGAGAAACACAGCATCTGACATAACCATTGTGAAGCCTGCAGTGGTTAAAGAGGAACAGTACTTGCTTGGGCAGTCCACATCAGTCAGAGCTTTAGGAAGGGTCCCATTCCAAATGCCTTTGGCTAGGGTTCATCTTGACTTGGAGTGTGGAAAAGCAAGCAAGCAAGTGGGTGTGTTTGAGGATACCCCTGCAGATGTCCTGATAGGGAATGATTTTGATAATGCAATACCTTGTGCGCATGCAGTTACATGCAGTCAGGCATGTGGGTCTGGTAGGCTGGGGATGCCCAGACAGATCCCACACTTGAAGCCATGGCTGGTGAGGTGGCTATTTCAGGGTGGGAACTACCCTGTAACAGTGAGTCTGACGGTGAGAGACAGCTGCTAGTAGGTACTGATGTTCCATAGGACAAAGTGACTGCAAGGGCAGAGGTGAGTGGTAGTACCCAAGCTGACAGTGAGGCACCATTGTCAGAGGATACCAGATTTCCTGTGGAAGAGGAGCTGGGAAGAGTTACAAAGATATAGTTGAGACAGGCTAGGCTCTCGGATCCTGCACTAAGAGGCTTGAGAGAGGGAGGTAGGGAGGCGCCTGATTCTCAAGAAAAAGAGGAGTCTGTATACTGGAAGAAAGGATTACTGTATAGAGAGTGGACCCCTAAGGGAGGACTAGAGGGTGAGGTAATACAGCAGGTGGTAGTGTCTATAGCCTACTATCTGACACTTCTAGCCATAGCCCATGACATTCCTTTTGCAGATCATACTGGCATAAAGTGTACCAAGAGACATAATATGCAGAACTTTTATTGGCCTGAGACTGCAAGGGATGTAACAGGGTACTGCTGGACCTGTGAGCAGTGGCAAAAAGTACGCAAGGCAGGCAAAAATGTCAAGGATCCTTTGATGCCTTTGCACGTGACTGAGGAGCCATTTCAGAGGGTAGCTATGGATATTGTGGGGCCTCTGAGTACACCAAGTTCCACAGGGAAGAAGTATATCCTGGTGGTAGTAGATTATGCTTCTAGATACCCTGAGGTGGTGGCCCTGTCCTCCATTGAGGCAGAGAAGGTGGCAATTGCTTTGTTAGAGATTTTCAGCAGGGTAGGTTTTCCAAGAGAAATACTAACAGAGGTTCCAATTTCATGTCAGACCTGCTGGCTTGTCTGTGGAAGTGCTGTGGGGTGAAGCACCTAAAGACCATCCCCTACCATTCCCTGACTACTGGTCTTGTGGAGCAGTTAAACTCTGCACTAAAGACCATGCTACAAGTATTTGCAGACCAGTTTAAGAGAGAGCGGGGCAAATATTTTCCCCATTTGCTGTTTGTATACAGAGAGGTACCCCAGGAATCCAAAGGTTTTTCACCCTTTGAGTTGTTAAATGGGCATAGGTTGAGGGGCCTTTACATTTGATTCATGATGAGTGGGAGGGAGATTGTGAATCCCACAAGGAGTCTATTGTGCTATATGTCCTAAACCTTAGGACAAGACTTAGGGAGCTCATGGGCTTGGAGCAGGAAAACTTGGCAGGCATCAACAGCAGAGAAAGGTCTGGTATGACAGGAATGTTCAAGCTTGAGAGTATGATGTCAGACAGCAGGTTATGGGTCTTATTCCTGTCAGACACAATAAGCTGCAGGCAGCTTGGGAGGGACCCTTCAAAGTGGTAGGGAAGGTCAGTGATGTTAACTACAAAGTAGAACTGCGAGGCAGGGGCACAAATTGTAACATGTTAACATGATGAAACCTTAACATGATAAAGAGGCCCTTGCGCTAAGTATTTGCAGTAGGATACAGGAGGCAGGAGGAGTCTGAGAGGGCCCTATGGCTACATCAAGCCATATATCTATGCATGCAGTACTTGAGTAAGGACAATATCTTATGATAAAATAATCAGCACCAAAAATGATCAATCTGTTGAGGGTAAGTAAAGTATAAGGGAGCTGATGAAAATGGTGGGCAGAGTGGTGCAAAAGTATGCTGGTTAAAGACAATTATCTCTAGCTGACTAAGTTTGATAATGACTGCAAACTTAGGATCATAGAATCATAGGAAGTTAGTAGGCTATTGGCCATGTGGCTCTTAAAAGCCTAGCCAAGAATTTATCCCATGTTCCAGCAAGTCAGCACCCTATGCCACTGTCCAGCAGGGACACAGGTGGAATCCTAGAGGTGTATTTTCTATTCCCCATCCAGTTATCCAGGTTGTGCTTAAGAAGGTTTAATGAGGTACTCTGCTTTACATGGAGAGGGAGTTGATTCCACAAAAGGGGGAGACTCTGGGACACAAATCTTTCCCGCCAATGAGTCCTATTAATGTCACAGACCAGGTTGAAGTTGCGCTTGCGGGTTACTCAAGTGGAGCTTGACTTGTGGATATGCAGCAGTACCATCAGGATGGGGTCTGAGATTGCTTTGTATACCAGGTCACCTCTGAGGAGTCTGTAGGAGACTGAGTAGAGGGACAGGGCTTTTAGCCTATTTGTGTAGGGTAGATGTTTAAGGCATTGGATTCTCCGGGTGGGGAACATCTCTGGTCTCTCCAGCTGCTGCATGTGCTTTGTGAGGTACATGTCAAAAGGAGCACTGTACTCAATAATGGGCCTTACAAAGGGAAGAATACAGGGATTTTATGACCACCTTGTCCCTGGATGAGATACCCTTACTAATGAGGTGGGCCATGTAGAAAGCTTTCCATACAATGGAGGCAATATGGTGGTCAAAAGACAGTTTGCTATCAGCTTGGGTGCCTAAGTACATCACAACTGATTGTGTGCTTAGTACCTTATTATCAAGGTGATAATCTGTGGGAATGTCGCTCTCCTCAAAAGGGATGATAATGCATTTTTTGGCATTCAGTTTGAGGCCATGTTTCTGGCACCAGTCATTTGTTTGGGTGAGACCCCCTGGGAGGATGCCCACATCACTAGGGGAATTGATGACAGCACCCAGCTTGCAGTCATCTGCAGACTTGGTCAGCCATAGCCCGCTAGATTTGGCCTGCACCTTCAAGAAGTATATCCCAAACAGCAGAGTCCACAAGACCAATCCCTAGGGTGCACCACTTGTTACAGGTCTACTACTTGAGGTAGCTTCCCCTTTTTGACTAGGTGGGTTCTATCAGTGAGCCAGTTTGATACCCATCTGGTAACATATGGATTGAAGCCTAGTTGAGAGAATTTATCTCTTATACCTGAGTGGAGAATAGTACCAAAGGCTTTGGCCAGGACAATGTGGGTGGTGTGCACTGTCTCCCCCTTGTCTATGGCCTTGGTGACTGTCTCAAAGAAGTCAACCAAATTTAACAGACATGACCTCCTCTTGACAAAACCAAACTGTGTGGGATCAAGTGTCTGGAGGTTGCCAATGTCCTTGTTAATCAGGTCCATGATAATCCACTCCATGGCCTTGCAGATCAGGCTAGTTAGGTTGATGGGTCTATAATTTCCCGGATCGGTGGATGATCCAACTTTGTGCAAAAGGATGACAGTAGCTGTCCTCCACTCGGCTGGGACAAAGCCAGTAATCAGACTTTGGTTGAATAGGGTGCCTAATGGTGCTGTAAGTTCCTGCCTGAGTTCATGTAGGATCCAGCCTGGGATGTTATCGGGTCCCATGGAGGCTGTATGTTTTGCCTTTGAGAGGGCAGTGATAACTTGCTCCCTAGAGATAAGGGGTGGGGGGGCAGGTACTGGGGCTGTCCTGTTTTACTGATGGGGGGACAGATTAGTGAAGTTTTCATTGAACCTGTCTGCCAGCAGGTTTGCAATATCTACAGCATTTGTGTATGTGGTGTCCTTGACCACCAGTTCTGAGCAGATCTGGGTGCTTCCCTTGACATTGCAGACATATGTGAAGAAGGCCTTATGATTGTCTTTAGTAGATGTGGTCAGTTTGGACTCGAAGTTTGCTTTGGAGGATTTCACTAGTGCTATTATTTGCTTGTTCAGGCTAAGGAGAGATTACTTCCAATTAGGCACCTGCTCCTTCTTGGTCCTGGACAGCAATTTTTTCCTTTTATTATAGACTTTATTTATTGTAGATGTCCACCAGACAGGTTTACTACTCCTTGAGAAGGATGATTTCATCCTGTCTGGTATTCCTGAATCCATGCGGCTATTTAAATGCTCATATAGTACTTTGGTGTAGGTCTGGACATATGTGCCAGTTCCTATGGAGGGGGAGGGGGCTGTGAAGATGTTTATACCTTCCCTCAGTAGGTTGTAATCAGCTTTGTAGAAGTTTTTTTTTATTTGACCCTATCTAGGGGGAGTCAGGGGAGATGATGACTTCGAAAGTGAATGCTTTGTGGTTGGATCTTACCAGGGATGATAACACTGTAGGAATGCTGCAGTGGTTACTCATGTTGGTTAATACCAAGTCCAAGAAAATTTTATCTCTTGTGGGGGTGTCAACCAACTGGTCCAAGGCATTTGCATTGAGGAAATCAAGGAATCTATGGGCATTTGTGTATTTCTTCCAATCTATGGTTGGATTGTTAAAGTCACCCAGGAGCAGGGTAAATGGTTGAATCTTGATAGATTCGAAGAGGTACAGATAGGTGGAGTGGGCATTTTGAGTCAGAGTTGGAGGCCTGTAGATAGTTATGATTTGAATAAGGGTCTTGTCAATTGTTAACTGCACCTGGAGTGTTTCCTGTGCATCATACTGTTTGACCAGCCTAGAGGTGCAAATGTTTTTTATATATATATTGCAACTCCACCTCTTTTTGTTTTGCTGCCCACAATTTGGGGTCTGAATGAATGATAGGATGAGTAACCTAGTATGGCTGGGGTGCTCTCCGCAGCTTTGAACCAGGTTTTTGTGACTGCACAAATGTCAGCTTTGAACCAGGGTTAAGAATGCTTGCAATGACTGCAAGTACAAGTGACTGCCATCAACACTCCAGATGAAACTCATGTCATCTAAGAAGAGCTAACCCACAAAAGTTCATGATTTCAGGACCACAGACTTAGTGCAAAAAAAATGACTCTTTGGAGCTGCGTCTACCAACTAACGGCATGCCGTCAAGCCCGTCAAAACTGATATGGCCATTACAGACCCAGGTATTTTTATGAAGAATGATGCTCCTTTGACCACCATGTTATCACCTGTAATTAGGAAATTCTTCTAGCTGGTCCAGAGAATTACTAAATATATTTCCTCCAGGTCCAAGAAAGTTATTGACCCCACTCCATTTCTCCCTAATCAGGCCTATATTAGAAAATAATGACCCTTTTGGCATTATGGTCCAATTAGAAGAAAAAAAAAAACTAAATGTGTCCTCACTAAAAACTCTCAGGTAGGATGTCCCTAATCTGTACAGGGTGTCCAAAGACTC
The DNA here is from genome assembly GCF_019279795.1 of Protopterus annectens. Classification (NCBI taxonomy): domain Eukaryota; kingdom Metazoa; phylum Chordata; order Ceratodontiformes; family Protopteridae; genus Protopterus; species Protopterus annectens. Next base: position 295,662,645 of record NC_056736.1, on the reverse strand, counting down.
AGTCCCTCTGTTATATCTCTTAGACACTCCTACATCGTGACCAAGGCTGCAAATGACCCTGTCTTCATAGATCGCCTGCATATTTATAAAACTGGAAACACTAAAAATTCCCACTTTAGCAACCTAAACCTACATTGCAATATAAACGGGGCCTGTTGGTAGAAGAGATACCCTTCCCAAAGGATGACCTACCTTTGAAATAAGCTCCTACTTAGTGTTGAAGAATCAGATTTCTCACTTTATTTAGATCTAATTTAGGCAAAGGGATACATAACTATAACTTCACCTCATGTCTAGCATATTAGTTCCTTGTGGACAGGGACAGTAAGTAAATCACAAAATCTAGGTGGCTAATGGTCTTCTAGATTGACTGCCTAATGTACCCCTGTAAAGCCATGAACCTATGATCTTCTAGGTAGACAAAAGACAAGTCACAACAGAAAGTGCAAAATGCAAAAGAAACAACACAAGGATTATAATGAGAGGAAAAGACATTTGGAAATCCCACAATTATAGTGGCAAGTATAGAGAAATGTTGGAACAACCACTTGACGATCATAATCCGAGTCATAAAATCAAAGCACATATGATGGAATGTAAATGTTTGATCCATCATAAACAGAATCTACATTTTTGCAGGGGCAAGCCCATGTAACCCCCCCCCCCCGATAAATATATATATATACCAGCTTTGCAATCACACTACAGTGGGGAAGGAGAAAATTTCGCAATCCCCACTGTTCCACAGTCTCACTCATGAAAAGCCAGTAATGTTTAGTCAGTTGCACTGACTTTTTCCATTTTCAGCAGAATGACTATTGAATAAAAGGAATGTCAAAAGTCAAAGTCAAAAGTAACCTTATTGTCATTTAGATCTACACAAGTGTAGATTAAAGGAGATTTCATGCAATCAGCTCATCATGGGACAGACAAAAACGAAATCACATTCATAGAAACACATAATTTAAAACAACATATTACCACCATATTACATACTACCACCGTTTTACAACTCAACTCTACACTTAAGTATATAGCTGAAACCTGATACTCAAAGGCTAAACAGAGCTAAAGTTAAACCAAAAGATAAAAGGCTAAAAATGTGATCTCAGAAAAATGATTTACATAAGTGACAGTTCAGAAAATCTATAGAAATGTGAGTTGAGTGACACAGCTGCCATATCATCTGATTGCATCCTAGGAAACACAGCTACCACACCATCTGCTCACGACCTAGGAGACACAAGCAAGTTCTCACCTACGACTCATGTAAGTAGGCAAGGGGAGCTGGGAAGGTGCTCTTAAGGTTTAGGAAGGGGGACAGGAGAGTGAAAGGAATATTTTAGGGTTAGGGAGGGGGATTATAGATATAGGTAAAGACAGGGATTTTAGCTTTAGGGAGCAATTGTGGACAGGGTGGGGAAGAGGATTTTATGTTTAGGTTTAGGGGGGCAGGGGAGTTTAGGTTTTGGAAATCACTGGAACTTTAGGGTTAGGGAGTGGAAGGGGACTTTAGGGTTAGGGAGGGGAAGAGAATTTTAGGTTTAGGGATGGGTAGGGCCTGTAAAGTTAAGTACTGGGTGGGAATTTTTAGAGTTAGGATAAGTGTTCTGGTAGGGATAGTTAATATTAAGGGATACAGGTTAGTGGGAGTTAGACCACTTACCAAAATAAGTGAGTGACAGCAAGGATATGTGTCACAAGCAAATATGTCTGAAGCACATGTAGCAGACCTTCTAGAGCAATATGGAATAAGGACATCCAGCCAGATTGAGAGATAGTAGAAGCAAGTTGGCTGATATAAAAGAATCACCAAGATTGTGCTACCAATAGATATAACTCTACATGAAGTACAGATTGGCAATATTATTTATTTATTATTATAAACAAATGTCAATAAATAAATAAATCATTTTAGGTGCATTGCAGGTGCTGAGAAGAGCACTATTGGCAAAGATGAAGCAAAATTAATTTCATGAACTTTAAATATGTCCTGCTACAGTATTTTTAAAAAATCCTAAACATTTGGAGAAATAAAAAAAAAACAGTGCTAAGGATTTTAGGCGCATTCCTCCGTATTGTATGCATGACTATGTTGGTTCTTCATATTGTATGCATGACTGTGTTGGTCTTAATCTGCACTAGGATATGGCTGCTGTTGCACATCCATTCACTGAGCAGGAAGACCAGACCAAGCATTTCCATTCCTGCTACCGAAATGGATCCATCAGATTCCAGGCTGTTTACTAAATTTGAGTCAAGTCACTGGTTTTATAGTATAAGACCCTTTTGTCATCAGAGCTGAAATATTAATTTTTAGAGATTTACGTCTATTAGGCAGGTTGTGTCTAAACCATGCCTGAGGACCTAGTTCATGACCAAAAGGTGTGAATCCATGAAAAAGCAGGATATGTATGACAGAGCTGAAGGCCTTCGATAAGCCTGTGAAGAAAGTTGCTGATTAGTAGTGGAGTAGACATGTTGTAACCCCCGAGAGCATGGAAATTAGTTCAGTGATAACCCCCTGAAAGCATGCAAACAAGTTCAGTGAATTTTGTAGCGAGGGAGAGATAGACTGAGTAGGTCATTGTTGGGATTTTCATCTCTGGGTTGAAAATAATCTAATCAACTTCAAACTATGTGGTATCTTCCACGTTTAAGGAAAAGACTGATGTGGCCAAATAAAGAACATGATTCAAGGGTGTAAGGGATTCTTGGGAATAAAACATTCACATTAGGATTTCCTCCATTCAAAAGCAATTCGAGTAGCTGATGTACTTGGATGATGGACATTCTACTGAACCAGAGCTGTAGCTTGGTTCTGTTTTGATCTTGGGAGGAGGTCAGGCTATTTTTGAAAACTTTAATGAATTCATCCATAATGGTTGCATTGTCGGAGCAGACTGAATCTATAGTTTTGATTCAGAAATCTTCTTGGCCTTTACTTGGTCATACAAGCAGCTTTGTATATTTCCAGAATTTATTATGATTAATGATAATGGACCCTTTTCCCTTTCACCCGTAGATAACTTTTGAAGGAATTACTTTCTCAATGATTCAGAAGAGATATACATTCTTTATGTACTACCATATTATATGAAGTCATGTGCATCTTCTAGCTATAACCCCTCATTCTTATTTTCCATTTGTTTTCCTCTAATTAGCCATCATAAAAGTTCATATATTATAATTCTAGTGAAAAGAGTAAAGTATGTATTTTTAAAACAGTAGTACAATGTGTAAGAAACATAATCTGAATCTAAACAGCTTCCTTTTAACTTGACATACATAATGTAATCAGACAGTCAAGACTTGATAAAATTCCTGATTTAAAATATTTTCTTTAGCACGCTTCTTTTAAGAATTCAGATTTTGTGAAAGAGCATATTACTGTAATATCAATGTTGTTATTGTTCTATGGGAAAACCAAGATGAGAAAAGATCCACAATAAATCAATAAGACTGAAAAAGCAGGAGACGGAGGATATTTTATCTGTCATTTACCCCAGGATACCTAATGAGAATTTATTTATTTGACAGGAAAAGTGAAAATGTATATTGATACCATCAATATTTATGATCAGAATAAACTTCACTTGATTGAAAATATTGTTTTATTTTATAAATGTATCACATATGGATATATCAAAATAAATGCATCTCTTGTTAAGATTACCACTGATATTTTTATAATATTATAATATAGTGCCACATGTTAGCATTATAGAGCAGGAAGAGCTTCCTGCAGTCATTGCTTGCAGACAGACAATCAAATTAAAGTGTCAAAATTGTAGAATTATACAGCAAGTATAATATCTAATATCTTAAGAACAGCAGCAGATAAATTGTCCAGTAATGTGTATCTTTCCAGATTTGAAAGGCAAAATCCTTGATGTCCCCATTAACAAATGCAGTGAAAAAGACTAATTTTGTTATAAATATGTCATATCCTTTATAGAATTTCCATAACTCATACATACATACATACATACATACATATATACATATACTAGACACACACACATGCACACGCATGCATGCACATACACGCACACATGCACACTCACGTGCACACACACATGCACACACACACACACACACACACACACACACACACACACACACACACACACACCTGCTCGCAGAAACACGGACATACACACACACACACACACACACACACACACACACACACACACACACACACACAAGCACACACACGCACACACATGCACACACATATTCGCAGACACACACACCTGCTCGGACAGACAAGGGCATGTGCACACACACACACACAAACACATACACACACACACACACAAACACACACACACACATATTCGCAGACACACACACCTGCTCGGACAGACATGGGCATGCGCACGCACACACACACACACACACACACACACACACACACACACACACACACACACACACACACACACACACACACACACACACACACACACACACACACACACACACACACACACACTCAATGTTCCTATGGTTCAGATTTCTCCTTTACAAATGCAATGAACTTTATTCCCGAAGTACTTCATTAATATGAAGAGAAAATATAGTTGGCAGTAGCTGGAACATGCAACAACAGATGTTATCAGCCATAACAATCTTACGTCAATGTGTCAATGTATATTGGGCATGGGGGGTAATGGGTAGGTAATACAGCTAAAAATCCTTATGGCCATGAATATAAAACTTCACTTAAATACCATTATCTCCACTCAGATAATGGAAGGGAGTTGGAATATGTCCGGGGGTTGGGAGCGATGTGGAGTGACTCCTGACATCCAGGTACAAGTAACAGTTAATGGTTTTCTCCAAAGGTCCAAAAATCATTTTTAAAAAATAACAAAATTGCATGTGATATAATTTAGAAACAATGTATGTGTTCATGCATAGAAAAATGATTTACTAGTACAGTGAAGAGCATGATGGGAAGAGACAAAGATAGGCAAGTGAAAGAAGTAAAGAGTTCTTTTTAGACTCATTAAAGACAGTCTGGAGGCAAAGAAAAGATAGTGACCAAAATGAAGAGGTTTGAAAATATAAGTACCAGTGAAAAGGATGGGGTACTTAGCAGCAATAGGAAAGAAAAAAAGAAAAGAATCTTGCCAGATTTTGATAATTGTTGTTCATTACTATAAAGCTATGAAGGAACATATATATTGTTTGTAAAGATTTGAATTTCTTTTTTTTTTTTTTTTTTTTTTGCTCTACTTCACCTTTGACATTCTAACTCTACTCCTGGCCTCCCTTCTGACTCTTTTGTTTTTCCATGGTGAGAGCCCTAAAACTCATTAATTCCTTGGGTTCTAGGGTCAGGTGAACTGACAGGGGTCCCTTGCCACCTCACGTTCTCCCAGTAATCCATGTAAGTGTGCATGCAATGGACATCAGTGCTGAGCTGTTCCTTATTTGTGCAAAGGACATAAGTCAGCATGACCACCCTTACCCACCTACAGAGAGGCACCACAGGCAGCATTTCTGGTGTCTGCCCAGGAAATAAGTCCTTCACATGTGCCATCTTTATGCACATTCTCACACCTCCTTTTGAGGAGGCAAGTGGGCTCTGACCCTTCATTCCTTTTTGACCCTCATCTAGTTCTTCCAGAGACAGGGTTGATAACTGAACCTGAGCCGCTTAGATCATAGTTAGAGCTTCATTTCTGTCTCGAATGTAGTTTAATCTTGCAAGATATGTCCAAGAAGTAAAGAAATTGAGTTTATCAGTATAAATGCTCAAAGAATGTGAGATGCCAAGGTCCAAATCAGCATAATTACATTAGTTTTATTGAAATTTATGATGACACCCATATGACTATCATATGAAAATAATGTACACATATTTGGAGGTAATAAGAGGAATTGACCCTAACTGTGTCAGATGAGTGATCAAAATAGAGAAGAATCGAATTATCAGCACAAAGGAAATTGTACATTAGGATTATCCAGTCAAAGACTAACAATGCAAATAGAAAAGAGAACGCTGGAGAACTCTTTTGTAGCGAATGGTATGTGTGCAGTGTCACAGTTCACAAAAAATATAAAACCTCACATTGTGAGATAACTCATAAGACAAATAAGTACATCATTTCACTGCTGTGTTAGGCAGCACATCAAATATTATGGGTTGGGAGACTGAAAGAAAAGGATTCAGTACAGTTTGTGGAATCCTGATATACCATTTTGCTAATGTTTGAAAGCTTTATCTGAAGCTATGCTATCTTGCATGATATTGTGTTAAGTAAAGGGGTGAAGCCTCTTGGAAGGAAGGGAGGTACAGAGAGACTTGGCACACACTTTACTCAGCCATCTAGAATGCAGTATCCACTGAACATGTATTTTTTTTAAACAAAACATACTGAGCTGAAAGGAAATCATAGCCCTCAGCCTTCCATCTCCAAAATGTGGAATTGTACCTCTCATAATGTGAAAGTAACAGGCAAAATGTGGAACGCTTACTAACAGCTTGCCAACAACTTCAACTAGGAAGTTCACAGAGTGATTAAAATGTGCTACTTTTTACTTACAAAAAGTTCTTTTGATAAATTTATTCAGTTCTATTCACCATTGTTATCAGTTAAAACATTCTTAACACTGAATGCATGACAGATCTTTTCAGTGTGGAACTTCAAGGAACATGAATGTTTTGAGACCCAAAATAAAGGATGTTCTTCATAATGAGGTACACTTTAGAGGTGTGAAGGAAGTATGAAATAGTTCGTATTAAAGAAAATAACAGGAATGTCTTATTCCTTATCTACAAGAAGTTAGACAAAGATATTTGCAGAGTTTATTGTAACAACCAGTTTAAAACAAAAAATATCAGTGGTATTATAAATAATATACTGTACTGAATAATACACTGTGACCAAAGATACATTTGATTAATCAGAAAACACGGGCAGAAAATAAGGCATGTTTATTTCTTAGGGAACTCAGAGGAAACTGAAAGCACAGACACTTAGCAATTTCTGGACACATTTCTAGAAAATATTGAAAACATAAAAGTACAGCATAGTAATTGAAAATACACATTAAGGTCAGGTAACTATCGACAAATGTCTCCAATTTTTCTCCAGTGACTGTTTTATCAATTTTGTGACTTAGCAAAAAGAAACTGAAAGACACTATTAGCTCCTTGTCGGAAAACAACATTAATAGTTCCAGGCTTTACAATGATGATGAGTATAACTTTGTAACCCAGAAAAATGTATAGTTTTCATATCAATATTCAAAACAAGCAAGCTCTGCAATCTGAAATTGTATGTGTTATATCCTGACATCCTGAGAATCTCACTGGGTAAAAAAAGATTCATGACCTACTCCTGGCTTTTCAGTGATAAAATATGACTTGTACACTGTGAATATTATGCCTCTAATTCCCATTACAGAAAACAGTCAGTTGTTATTATTTTTTTCTAAGCAGAAGCAAAGTGTTGATGAAAAACCCAATTTCAACAGAATCATTTGCAGTTTTCAAGAAAAATGTTTGAAAGCTACAGAAGACTTTAGAACAACTGAATTCATCCAGTCATCATTGTCAGGAACATCTGATCATAAATGAAGTTAACCATGCAGACCCATTTGTCTTTGGGGCCCTTGTGTCATTTAAGAAAGTTAAGAATGGGGGGGTTAAAAAGTAGTTTAGGATAAGCTGTGGGTGTGTGTAAGAGGGTAGATTGTTTTTAGTTATGGGTAGCGGTGGGGGATGGAAGGGGAGGATCAGTATATAAGTAGGAGATGGGGGGGTCATCCTCTTTGGTACTGCAGTTAAATATACAACACCTATAGTGTCCAAATCAATCAGTGGCTACTGGTGAAGACCAAGGTAATCGAATGGTTTTGGCAGGTAAGTCATGGTTTCTTTTTTACTCACTGGGGTAGGTATAACTGGAGATTATTACTTTTAATCTTATCTGTGTGTTAATATGGAGGGTTGGGATGATAGGGCAGTGGTAGCTGTAAAAGGAGAAGGCTAGTGGTCTAGCTGGTTATGGAGGCCTCAGTAACTAAAGTCAGAAGAAGTAGAATGGCAGCAGGCCAAGTTGTTTCAGTATTGATGGAGCAGCAGCCCATGCCAGGCAATGTGGATAATGTTCACTCATGGGGAGGGGAAGGAGCTGATTAACTGTCAAATTCTGAATTGCTTGATTTGGTTCAGGACTTAAGTGCAAGTGACAGGACTACATTGCAGACTTTGCTGAGGATGAAAGGTCAGGACAAAGGGGTAGAGCTGGACCACATAGTTTTGCAAGAATGAAGGGGTTAAGGAGGGTAGTTTAATGGGGGATAGAGATTCTACCTTTTTGAATTGTTACAGATGTTGGAGGGAAGAATGGAGTCATGTCACCCAGGATACCAAACTGGTGCTTTTTATCACTGCTCATATTCCACAGCTGGTAAAGCAGAAGAGTTGGTGGGTGAATTTGTCAATGTTTTTGATCTTATAAATACTGATGGGGTGCAGAGAGTAGCCAAAGCACAGGCTCCAGGGGTAAGCGTTCTTATGGCAGTACTAGTTGCTTTGGGAAAGAAAGGAGTAGACAGTTCCAACTGATGACATGGGATAACTGGGTTGTACATTTTGTGTACTTAATGCCTATCATTTTGGAGAAACAGCCACAACAGGAGTTGCCATTGCTTTTCCATTTTCTAATTATTAGGGAAGCTGAGTAGTGAAACCTGTGGCTTTGACAAGATCAGCATTTCTGCAAGTTGAAGGCCGACATGCCCTTGGAGTGGGAGAACAGGCATTCAGGTACTTGGATGGGTACTATGCTAGGTAGAGCATGGGGGTCAAGCTATGAAGGTGGCAGAAGGTTCTGTAGGTAAGGTTAATGCTTGCTGGTCATTTGATTCAGGTAGATGTACTTGGCCTACTTAAAGTTCCCATTTGATGGGGGGGGGTCAACATCCTACAGACAGTACTAGAAGAAGGGGCAGTGGGATTAGGGGTGGGTGAGAATGTTAGGTTGGGGAATAATGGAGAAGTCAGAGGAAAGGGTATATGGAGTCCATGGGGTGGCATGCCAGCTATGCCTTTTTGTGCTGATGTCAGCTGAACAGCCTGGTTATTCTCCTATTGATGTGGAGAGGCTGGAGTTTCTCCTGGAAGCCTACCCATAGAGGTTAATGGCTTAGCAGTTTGTGGATGGGTTTAAGTATGTTTTTTTCAGTTAAATCTAATGTTAGTGGTTCAGAAAAAATGTTAATAATTTAAAGTCAGTTAATGGAAAAGAAGGATTGGTGTAAGTGTTCCTGGATAAAGAGCTGGGAGGATATTAGGCCCCTTTGATGCTCCTCCATTTGAGGTATTTAGAGTATCTCCCACTGCGTCTAGTTCCCAAAAAGTCTCTACAGGAGTAGCATTTCATACATCTTTTAGCAATTCCTGAAGGCGAATCGATGAATGTGCACATTGACAGGGATGATGGCTTGAGAACCTGCAAGCTATCCTAAAAACTATAGACCAATAACTTGCCTTCCAACGATGTATATAATATACACTGGCATTGATGCCGACAGACTTTATAGTCATTTAGAGGAAAACTCAATCATGGCAATAGAACAAAAGGGTAACAAAAGAAACTAATATGGAACAAGGGATCATTGGATGTTAAACAAAGTCATAAAGGAGAAGTGTAAAAAAGGGTAGAATCTAAGTATGGCATGGACAGACTACAAAAAAGTATTTGATAGTATCCCACATTCATGGATAAAAGAGTGCTTAAAAATGTATAAGATATACCCTATACTGATCGATTACATTACAGCAACCATGAAAGAGTGGCAAACCACTTTGCTGTTAAGCCATGATAGAGGACACATTATTATTCCAAGGATAAAACTTCAAAGGGGGATATTCCAGAGTGACTGTTTGTCACCACTGCTCTTTTGTCTTGCCCTTAACACATTAAAGGAGAACTGCACCCACAGACTCAAAAAACATATTTATTTCATCATAGAGTGGTGTTCTTTTTTACATTTTAACCCCACTCTGGGACTATTTACAGGTTTTTAAATATTTTTATATATAATTTCTCAGTCTGACCACATGGGGTCTGGCATCTTGAAGTAATTCTGATTGCTTAGTCTGCCTCTAGGTATCCCACAGTGCAGTGCTTGCCTGTAAAAAAATTACATCACACAGGCTTCTTTATTCCTAAAGCTCCTCTCATTGCATTGATTTTACATGCATACACTACTGTCTTTCAGTCAGTTTTAAGTAACATTTCATGCCATTCACTGACTACTTAAAACACAAACAGTACAAATGCCACAGAACAGACTTTCAAA